>NC_088399.1:87777150-87879650 GCF_034236695.1 Oncorhynchus nerka | reverse complement strand
CGTTATGAAGACGAGTTGTCGTCATGGGGATCCTAATGAATCTAATCAAAAACCTTAGACACCTCGTGCCATTTTACACGTGTCCCATATCTCGCCGCATGCATTTATGTATGAGTGGAAATTAAACAGAAGGTCATAAACCATTACACACAGTCCCTGACATGGAACACAGAACATGCTCTCTCCCTGACATGGAACACAGAACATGCTCTCTCCCTGACATGGAACACAGAACATGCTCTCTCCCTGACATGGAACACAGAACATGCTCTCTCCCTGACATGGGACACAGAACATGCTCTCTACCTGACATGGGACACAGAACATGCTCTCTCCCTGACATGGGACACAGAACATGCTCTCTCCCTGACATGGAACACAGAACATGCTCTCTCCCTGACATGGGACACAGAACATGCTCTCTCCCTGACATGGAACACAGAACATGCTCTCTCCCTGACATGGAACACAGAACATGCTCTCTCCCTGACATGGAACACAGAACATGCTCTCTCCCTGACAGGGAACACAGAACATGCTCTCTCCCTGACATGGAACACAGAACATGCTCTCTCCCTGACATGGAACACAGAACATGCTCTCTCCCTGACATGGGACACAGAACATGCTCTCTCCCTGACATGGAACACAGAACATGCTCTCTCCCTGACATGGAACACAGAACATGCTCTCTCCCTGACATGGAACACAGAACATGCTCTCTCCCTGACATGGGACACAGAACATGCTCTCTCCCTGACATGGGACACAGAACATGCTCTCTCCCTGACATGGGACACAGAACATGCTCTCTCCCTGACATGGGACACAGAACATGCACAGTCATTTTGCATGTTCTGCCTGAAGTGTGAGAGAGAGCGAGACTGACCACTGCAGAATATAGGCTGATCCCATGTTCCCTCCCTCCTCCCCCTCTCCATCCCTCCTTCTCCGCCTTGCCCAAATGACACTACAGGGCTGATGAAGATGATATTCCCAGCTTTCAATAACCAGAGAGAGAGAGTCGTAGGAACCAGAGGGAGAGAGAGAGGGGGAAGAAAACTGATAATATGCACACACACATATCAAATCCATTATCGAGACATCACTGATAATAGAATTACTCTTCCCCACTTCTCCAACGCCAAGCCCCGGGCAAAGTGGCCGTAATTGATTAATAATCAGTCCTCATCGTTATTGCTCCCAGCAAAATATTTCCCCTTCACTACTCCTCCAGCTACTCCGTACAGAGGACAGAAAGACCACACACTCCTCCAGCTACTCCTTACAGAGGAGAGACCACACACACTCCTCCAGCCTCCAGCTACTCCGTACAGAGGAGAGAAAGACCACACACTCCTCCAGCTACTCCGTACAGAGGAGAGACCACACACTCCTCCAGCTACTCCGTACAGAGGAGAGAAAGACCACACACTCCTCCAGCTACTCCGTACAGGGGAGAGACCACACACTCCTCCAGCTACTCCACACAGAGGAGAGAGAGAGAGAGAGAGACCACACACACTCCTCCAGCTACTCCATACAGAGGAGAGACCACACACACTCCTCCAGCTACTCCATACAGAGAGAGACCACACACTCCTCCAGCTACTCCATACAGAGGAAAGAGAGAGAGAGAGAGACCACACACACTCCTCCAGCTACTCCGTACAGAGAGAGACCACACACTCCTCCAGCTACTCCATACAGAGGAAAGAGAGAGAGACCACACACACTCCTCCAGCTACTCCGTACAGAGGAGAGAGAGACCACACACACTTCTCCATCTACTCCATACAGAGGAGAGCGAGAGAGACAACACACACTCCTCCAGCTACTCCGTACAGAGGAGAGAGAGAGAGAGACCACACACACTCCTTCAGCTACTCCATACAAAGGAGAGAGAGACCACACACTCCTCCAGTTACTCCAATCAGAGGAGAGAGAGACCACACACTCCTCCAGCTACTCCATACAGAGGAGAGAGGAAGAGAGAGACCACACACACTCCTCCAGCTACTCCGTACAGAGGAGAGAGAGACCACACACACGCCTCCAGCTACTCCATACAGAGGAAAGAGAGAGAGACCACACACACTCCTCCAACTACTCCATACAAAGGAGAGAGCGAGACCACACACACTCCTCCAGCTACTCCATACAAAGGAGAGAGCGAGACCACACACACTCCTCCAACTACTCCATACAAAGGAGAGAGCGAGACCACACACACTCCTCCAGCTACTCCATACAAAGGAGAGAGCGAGACCACACACACTCCTCCAACTACTCCATACAAAGGAGAGAGCGAGACCACACACACTCCTCCAGCTACTCCATACAAAGGAGAGAGCGAGACCACACACACTCCTCCAACTACTCCATACAAAGGAGAGAGCGAGACCACACACACGCCTCCAGCTACTCCATACAGAGGAAAGAGAGAGAGACCACACACACTCCTCCAACTACTCCATACAGAGGAGAGAGAGCGAGACCACACACACGCCTCCAGCTACTCCATACAGAGGAAAGAGAGAGAGACCACACACACTCCTCCAGCTACTCCATACAGAGGAGAGAGAGAGAGACCACACACACTCCTCCAGCTACTCCATACAGAGGAGAGAGACCACACGAACATTCAGCCCAGCAGCGACACTACTTCCAGTTCATTGGCATTCAGGCCAGGCCTGGGTGGGCCTTAGGCCGACTGTAGGCAGGCCAGACAGGCAGGCCACAGAAGCCAGCCAGCAGGCTCAGTAGCAGAGTGTCTTTGCCAGGCCAGTGCTGCTCTAACCAGGGTCGATCCAGCAACATGACCGTGGGGGTGATAGGGGTGAGGCCCAACATGTGTGGCCATCTGGCCCATGTCTGATTGGAGGATCAGGGGTTCTCTGGGTGGGGGATCTTGGGTATTTCAGGCTAGGTGAGCTGTGTGTTTGATGGCGTGTGCGTTTGATGGTGTGTGAGTGTAAGCATGCGTGCATAATTAAGTATGATAGAGTCAATCTAGCAAGGATTCCACTTCACTTTACTGTTATAGCCAAAGTGGATAGGACTGTTTTCATGTTTCAGAAACATTCAACATGTATGTACATTCCCTTACAATATGTATCTACATGATTTTACATGTAGAAAACATGTGTTTTTGGAACACTTCATGTGATCACATATTCACACGTGTGGTTTTGTTTTTTATTTTTTATTTAACCTTTTATTTAACTTGGCAAGTCAGTTAAGAATTGTTCTTTTATTTACATCGATGGCCGACACCGGCCAAACCCATGGTGCTTTACACATGTTGCTTTACATGTTGTCACATTAACCGCACATAAAAACATGTGTTTTGTGGAACATGTGATCACATGTGATCAGGTGAAATGCATGTTTTCCAGAAGGGTTATACTGTAAGACTTTACGTGCACCTTTAGTACAATTTAAGTCGGAAGTTTACATACACTTAGGTTGGAGTCATTAAAACTTGTTTTTCAACCACTCCACAAATTTCTTGTTAACAAACTATAGTTTTGCCAAGTCGGTTCGGACATCTACTTTGTGCATGACACAAGTAATTTTTCCAACAATTGTTTACAGACAGATTGTTTCACTTTGAGGTGTACCTGTGGATGTATTTTAAGGCCTACCTTCAAACTTCCTCTTTGCTTGACATCATGGGAAAATCAAAAGAAATCAGCCAAGACCTCAGAAAACTAATTGTAGACCTCCATGAGTCTGGTTTAATTTCTTAACACCAGAAGGTACCACGTTCATCTGTACAAACAATAGTATGCAAGTATAAACACCATGGGACCATGCAGCCGTCATACCGCTCAGGAAGGAGATGCGTTCTGTCTCCTAGAGATAAACGTACTTTGGTGCAAAAAGTGCAAATCAATCCCAGAACAACAGAAAAGGACCCTGTGAAGATGCTGGAGGATACAAAAGTAACTATATCCACAGTAAAACGAGTCCTACAGTGGGGCAAAAAAGTATTTAGTCAGCCACCAATTGTGCAAGTTCTCCCACTTAAAAATATGAGAGAGGCCTGTAATTTTCATCATAGGTACACTTCAACTATGACAGACAAAATAAGAAAAAAAAATCCAGAAAATCACATTGTAGGATTTTTTAATGAATTTATTTGCAAATTTTGGTGGAAAATAAGTATTTGCCTAAGCGAGTCGTCTGTCCATTTGAAGTAGTGATTATACTTGTTCCCGGTCTGTGGGCGCGATGCCAGGATGCCCTAGCCTCTCTTCCTGGTGTGTTCTCTCTGTGGCGGGTATGAGAGGAGATTGGCATATGGTGGAGCTGCTCCCTGAGATTGTTAATCAGCACAGTTCCATTAGATTCACCTCTAATAGGTCCTATCTGGTGAGTTTACAATGTGTTATGCATCACTCACACACACATACACACATGTGGACCTCTGCTTTTTCATGTAGGCCAGCCTGGCCAGGTCCAGCTGTAGTCCATTCATCACACCTTTCCTCTGGGCGGACCTCCTGAGTGGAGCCTTGGCCTCGGCTGCTGGGAAGGCAGCTAGTGCTAGGATGAGCCAAGTATTCTTGGCATGGGGAAGCAGGCTCCAGGGAAGCAGGCTTGGAAACAGTACAGAGAGAAACATGTTGTGAGCCAAGCAGGTTTTGTATCAAGTTATGGTTTTATGACTTTCTCCATTGATTACATTACATTATATACTGTACAGGACCAGTCAAAAGTTTGGACACCTACTCATTCAAGGATTTTCTTTATTTTTAATATTTTCTACATTGTAGAGTAATAGTGAAGACATCAAACCTGCGAAATAACACACGGAATCATGTAGGAACCACAAAAGTGTTATAAATATCAAAATATATTTTATATTCTTCAAAGTAGCCATCCTTTGCCTTGATGACAGCTTTGCACACTCTTGGCATTCTCTCAACCAGCTTCACCTGGAATGCTTTTCCAACAGTCTTTTATTTTTTATTATTATATATATTTTTGTTATATCCCAATCATACAATGTACTTGCAGTGATGCTGCTCAACAACTCCACCACACCAGTCATCCAACAGACTCCCATTCAGAGCGACACACAGAAGCATCGAAGGGTCAACGCCCTGCTCAAGGGCACGTCGACGGATCTCCCAAAGAAACAGCGACGCAAACCCTCCGAGATCCTCCCCACAGTTCCCCATAGCTGTCCCTCAACCATCCGAGACCCTACCAACATAGCTGTCCCTCAACCATCCGAGACCCTACCAACATAGCTGTCCCTCAACCATCCGAGACCCTACCATTCCCCACCCCCAAGACCCCCCCCCCATGCACCAACAACCAAGAAAATTAACATGAGAAAAAAGAAAACAGAAAACAGAAAACAACAAAGCAAAAAAAACTAAGGACAACTAAAATCATAACAGCAAGACCAACTGTATATGTTTGTGTGTGTGTGTATTTGAATGAGAGTGTGTGTATATACATATGTGTATATGTGTACAAACACCTGCACGGCATCAGCCTCAGGCAAACCGGCATTAGTTGTAAAAAAAACTGCCCCTCAGTGTCATTCAAACTTACTTTTTATTATGTTTTATTTGGACTTTATTTGTTATACTTTATCTTTGACCATCATTCTATTTTCCAACCATCTTAAAGGTGTTCCCACATATGCTGAGCACTTGTTGGCTGCTTTTCCTTTACTCTGCGGTCCGACTAATCCCAAACCATCTCAATTAGGTTGAGGTTGGGTGATTGTGGAAGCCAGGTCATCTGATACAGCACTCCTTATTGGTCAAATAGCCCCTACACAGCCTGGAGGTGTGTTTGGTCATTGTCCTGTTGAAAAACAAATGATAGTGCCACTAAGCGTGAACCAGATGGGATGGCATATCGCTACAGAATGTTGTTGTAGCCATGCTGGTTAAGTGTGCTTTGAATTCTAAATAAATGACATACAGTGTCACCATCAAAGCACCATCACACCTCCTCCTCCATGCTTCACGGTCGGAACCACTCATGCGGCGATCATACAGCTCTGTGTCTCACAAAGACACGGCGGGTGGAACCAAAAATCTCAAATATCGACTCATCAGACCTAAGGACAGATTTCCATCGGTCTAATGTCTATTGCTCGTGTTTCTTAGCCCACACAAGTTTCTTCTTCTTATTGGTGTCCTTTCGTTGTGGTTTCTTTGCAGCAATTCGACCATGAAGGCCTGATTCATGTCATCTCTGAACAGTTGTCTTTTACTTGAACTCTGTGAAGCATTTATTTGGGCTGCAATTTCTGAGGCTGGTAACTCTAATGAACGTATCCTCTGCAGCAGAGGTAACTCTGGGTCTTCCTTTCCTGTGGCAGTCCTCATGAGAGCCAGTTTCATCGTAGCGCTTGATGGTTTTTGCGACCTGCACTTAAAGAAACTTTCAAAATTCTGGGAATTTTCCAGATTGACTGACCTTCATGTCTTAAAGTAATGATGGACTGTCGTTTTTCTTTGCTTATTTGAGCTGGTGTTGCCATAATATGGACTTGGTCTTTTACCAAATAGGGCCATCTTCTGTATACCCCCCCACCTTGTCACAACACAACTGATTGGCTCAAATGCATTAAGAAGGAAATAAATTCCACAAAATAACTTCTAACAAGGCACACCTGTTAATTGAAATGCATTCCAGGTGACTGTCTCATGAAGCTGGTTGAAAGAATGCCAAGAATGTGCAAAGCTGTTATCAAGGCGAAGGGTGGCTACTTTGAAGAATATAAAATATATGTTGATTTGTTTAACACTTTTTTGGTTACTACATGATTCCATATGTGTTATTTCATAGTTTTAATATCTTCACTATTATTATACAATGTAGAAAATAGTACAAATAAAGAAAAACCCTTGACTGAGTAGGTGTGTCCAAACTTTTGACTGGTACTGTACATCAAGGGCTAAAATATGATCTTCAAAAGTCGCAGAGCTCTTCAGTAAGGCCATTCTACTGTGAATGTTTGTCTATGGAGATTGCATGGCTGTGTGCTCGGATTTTATACACTTGGCTGAAATAGCCAAATCCACTCATTTGAAGGGGTGTCCACATACTTGTGCGTGTGTGTGTGTATGCATATAGAGTGTATGATCTTCAAAAGTACTTGTAGGGTGTTCATTTTAAGGCATTTTTTTTTTTTACTCTGTATGTTGTCACCCCCCCAACCTCAGATTTCAGGCTCCCGTCACAGAGTAACTTAAACAAGATGTCATTAAGAAGGCTCATTGGGTTCTGGTCAAAGCAGTGTATTATGTTCTTATTATATGTATACTTATATATATATTTATAGGGAATAGGGTGCCATTTGGGATACAAGCCATGTCAGAATATAACAAATTACTCACCCGCCACATTTCTGCAGATCTTAGGATCTGGGGTTTGTTGTTCAAGAAAGTAGCCTATAAAAGATTGGTCTGATATGATAGTTAAACATTTTATGTAGGGAATCTAAGATAATTGTAATGATCAAATAGATTGTATCGAATAACATTTACAGACTCTGTTTCAAAGAGTTAGAAGTCACTCACAAATCAAACAAATTTCTGGATCAAACACGAACACAAATTGAAAATGCGACCCTGTGACCTGTGACCAGATAAGCACTACAGTTTAGCACCGACGTGGTCATCGACTCTCACACCAATTGAAAACCACAACAAATAGAAATGTAATACCACTCCTCAGAACATTTTCCAATATCAATATCCCATCTTCCACTTTTTAATCAACATCGATTCCAGCTTATTAGCCATGTATGTAAGGAATAATTCATTAGGAGTTTATAAAAAGTATATCATTAAACTCTTCTGATCAGCAACAATGAGGATCGAGGACCACACTGGTATACAACGAGCCATAACATGTCATCTGTGTGTGTGCGTGCATGCCTGCGTGCATGCTTGTCCTTCTGGTTTCTCTCTGTGGCATATCTCCCTCTCTGAAAACACAGCGGTGTGTAAAATACAAAAAAAAGTTGAACTGGCTAACGTAGCAGGGTGACTGTAGTGGAAGTGCTCCCCTGTGAGGGGGACCTTTGATAAATCTGGCCCTTTCAGAGTACTGCTGTTTCTGTAATGACATACCACAGACTGGCTCAGTCAGACACCTGCCTGGCTGCTGTTTTAAACATGGAGCAGCTCTGCTCTCCCACCAGACACTTAATGACCCCCACGGGTAGGCTAACCCCTAAGAGGAGAGGAGAGGTCTGCCTGTTACTGATGTTAGCTTCTTCTCTCACACATATACAGCACATAAGAACTTGCACACTGACATAGCCAGGCAGATCGCTCAAGAGTGATTTCGAAATTGGACATCTATCCATGTCCCGATGATGTCAGGAAATACCTGAAAAACCAGCCACTAGGGGCAACATCACTCATTCATATATCTTTATATACATATTCTTTATCCCTTTACACTTGTGTGTATAAGGTAGTAGTTTTGGAATTGTTAGGTTAGATTACTCGTTGGTTATTACTGCATTGTCGGAACTAGAAGCACAAGCATTTCGCTACGCTCGCATTAACATCTGCTAACCATGTGTAGGTGACAAATAAAATGTGATTTGATTTGAGCGCTATTACCATCAAGTAGTCTTGGGTTTTGTTGAGGCCGGAGGTGGTGGAGGGGTGTAATCCCATGACAATGGATCATAAGGTTGTGTGTCTGATCCCAGTGGTGGACATTTTGTTTTTATTTTTACATTTTAACCTTATCCAAAACCTGAACCATTCAGAATGAGTCCCTAAACATAATGTTTTTAACCCTATCCAAAACCTGAACCATTCAGAATGAGTCCCTAAACATAATGTTTTTAACCCTATCCAAAACCTGAACCATTCAGAATGAGTCCCTAAACATAATGTTTTAACCCTATCCAAAACCTTAACCATTCAGAATGAGTCCCTAAACATAATGTTTTTAACCCTATCCAAAACCTGAACCATTCAGAATGAGTCCCTAAACATAATGTTTTTAACCCTATCCAAAACCTGAACCATTCAGAATGAGTCCCTAAACATAATATTTTTAACCCTATCCAAAACCTGAACCTTAAAATGTGTCGTTTGGAACAACATTGAAATTTGACCATTCGAGAAATGTGGATAAACATCCAATTTTGCAGTGAGACTGTGAGAGCTTGTTGGACATAGCCACACACACACACACACACACACACACATACTTTATCTCCTGGGGTTGGAGGTAAAGCAACGTTTTGATTTCACTCACCCAGCACAGCAACCTTCCACGATACCAGCCTAGCACAGGTTCTGGCGCAACGCCATGTCTTCCAGCTTCACACACAGGTATGGACACGTACACACAGACATATATATATATATATATATATATATATATATATATATATATATATATATATATACACACACACACAGCTCTGGAAAAAATGAAGAGACCACTGCAAAATGATCAGTTTCTCTGGTTGTACTATTTATAGGTCTGTGTTTGAGTAAAATGTAAATTGTTGTTTTTATTCTAGTATAGCTAGTGGGTGCGAGACACTGTGGCTTGTAGGCCTCTGTTTCACCCGCTGTGAAATTTGGAGAGGGATCTGTGATGATCTGGGGGTGCTTCAGCAAGGCTAGAATCGGGCAGATTTGTCTTTGTGAAGGACACATGAATCAAGCCACTTACAAGGTTGTCCTGGAAGAAAAGAAAGAAAACTTGCTTCCTTCTGCTCTGACAACATTCCCCAACTCTGAGGATTGGTTTTTCCAGCAGGACAATGCTCCATGCCACACAGCCAGGTCAATCAAGGTGTGGTTGGAGGACCACCAGATCAAGACCCTGTCATGGCCAGCCCAATCTCCAGACCTGAACCCCATTGAAAATCTCTGGAATGTGATCAAGAGGAAGATGGATGGTCACAAGCCATCAAACAAAGCATAGCTGCTTGAATGTTTGCGCCAGGAGAGGCATAAAGTCACCCAACATCAATGTGAAAGACTGGTGGAGAGCATGCCAAGATGCATGAAAGCTGTGATTGAAAATCAGGGTTATTGCACCAAATATTGATTTGTGAACTCTTCCTAAGTTAAAAAATGATTTTAAAACTTATTTTATTATTATTATTTGAGGTCTGACAACACTGCATCTTTTTGTTATTTTGACCAGTTGTCATTTTCTGCAAATAAATGTGTAATTTGGGAGAAATGTTGTCACTAGTTTATAGAATAAAACAAAAATGTTCATTTTACCAAGAAACTGAAGATTCATCCCAAAGGTGTTCAATGGGGTTGAGGTCCCGTTCTGTGAGCTTGTGTGGCTTACCAATTGTGGCTGAGCCATTGTTGCTCTTAGATGTTTCCACTTCATAATAATAACACTTACAGTTGAACGGGGCAGCTCTAACAGGGCAGAAATTTGACCAACTGACTTGTTGTGAAGGTGGCATCCTACAACGGTGCCACGTTGAAAGTCATTGAGCTCTTCAGTAAGGCCATTCCACTGCCAATGTTTGTCCATGGAGATTGCATGGCTGTGTGCTCGATTTTATAAACCAGTCAGCAACGTGTGTGGCTGCAATAGCCAAATAAACTAGTTTGAAGAGGTGTCCAGATACTTTTGTGTATGTAGTGTGTCTGTGTCGTCTGTGTATGTATATATATATATATATAATGGGGGTCCTGAATTCAGATAATTTTCTCAAAGCCCTCTAACCAAAACCTAGGATGACCTTTTACACAAAGGTTAGCGCCAATACTACACTTAATTTATCTTAGCAGGCAAAACTAGTTCAGATAACATCATATTGACATCATATCAACCCGTTTGGTCCACGTGATCATTCTATTCTCAAAATTGACTAGATGTTGTGTTTGTGAGCTAGCTAGATGAGCTCTCTGATTATGTACCTGTATGTCAGGTTCTATTATGGAATTCAAACCTATATGTCAACTGTTGCAGAAGTCTTCTCCTCAGGATTCCCAAAAAGGAGACATGCAAAGAAAGGTCAGAGCAGCGGAAAGAACGATGCTCCAACATCATGATGCATACAGCTAGCTTACCATATGCGTCAGAGGCAGAGCAAGAAGCAAGGAGCCCAAAGCAGGGGAATCGGTGGCCAACCGCAACGTGTGTGTTTGTGTGTGTGCGTGCATGAGTCTGTGGGTATTTGTGTGTGTTTGTGTGTGTTTGTGTGTGTGTGTGTGTGTCCATGGAGTGACAGCAGCAGAGACAGAGAGACCAGGATCAAGCGGAACTCTCAGAGACTTACTGATAGTGACAGACGGATGGAGGGATGGAGGGAGGGGGGGAGGAATGGGCTGGGGGGGCAGAGGAACAGGCAATCTGAAGTCAGTAACTCCCAGAGGTGAACAATCCGTCTGCAGCAGGAATACTGATGGTTTCCCTGTTCCCAGATCAGACCTAAAAGAACAGCGGTTTTCTGAAGATCACTGTCTAGGGCTGCATCTGAAATGGCACCCTATCCTCCAGTGCACTACTTCTGACTAGGGTCCATAGGAATCTGGTAAAACGTAGTGCACTCTATATGGAGCATTGATTGATTTTTAATAAGGGGTGTAGCGTAGTTACTTGGGACGGCAGGGTAGCCTAGTGGTTAGAGTGTTGGACTAATAACCGAAAAGGTTGCAAGTTCAAATCCCTGAGCTGACAAGGTACAAATCTGTCGTTCTGCCCCTGAACAAGGCAGTTAACCCACTGTTCCTAGGCCGTCATTGAAAATAAGAATTTGTTCTTAACTGACTTGCCTAGTTAAATAAAGGTCAAATAAATATCAGAATTATCCAAATAATTTAATTCACAGCATGTGTGACATTCCAGACTAACTATGCAGATGTAGAGGTATCAAGAAAGCAAGGACGCAAAAGTCGACCTCCGCCCAGTCACTGTTACTAGCCAGCTACCACCTGGCACTCTATCCTGCACCCTACGGACTGTTGCCCTATGTACATAGTCATTGAACACGGGTCACTTTAATAATGTTTATGTACAGTTTTATCGTCTTCATATGTATATACTGTATTCTAGTCAAGGCTCATCCTATATAACTACTGCTGTACACACCTTTTCTATTCTTATATACTGCCAATACTGTCTACACACCATCATATACATATATATTTATATTCTGGACTCTATATTTATATTCTGGACGTTCTGAGGAGATTTGTGTGTATTGTTAGGTATTACTGCACCCTTGAAGCTAGAAACACAAGCATTTAGCAAGGTATTACTGCACTGTGGAAGCTAGAAACACAAGCATTTAGCTAGGTATTACTGCACCGTTGAAGCTAGAAACACAAGCATTTAGCTAGGTATTACTGCACTGTTGAAGCTAGAAACACAAGCATTTAGCTAGGTATTACTGCACTGTTGAAGCTAGAAACACAAGCATTTAGCTAGGTATTACTGCACTGTTGAAGCTAGAAACACAAGCATTTAGCTAGGTATTACTGCACTGTTGAAGCTAGAAACACAAGCATTTAGCTAGGTATTACTGCACTGTTGAAGCTAGAAACACAAGCATTTAGCTAGGTATTACTGCACCGTTGAGCTAGAAACACAAGCATTTAGCTAGGTATTACTGCACCGTTGAGCTAGAAACACAAGCATTTAGCTAGGCATTACTGCACTGTTGAAGCTAGAAACACAAGCATTTAGCTAGGTATTACTGCACTGTTGAAGCTAGAAACACACGCATTTAGCTAGGTATTACTGCACCATTGAAGCTAGAAACACAAGCATTTAGCTAGGTATTACTGCACTGTTGAAGCTAGAAACACAAGCATTTAGCTAGGTATTACTGCACTGTTGAAGCTAGAAACACAAGCATTTAGCTAGGTATTACTGCACCGTTGAAGCTAGAAACACAAGCATTTAGCTAGGTATTACTGCACCGTTGAAGCTAGAAACACAAGCATTTAGCTAGGTATTACTGCACTGTTGGAGCTAGAAACACAAGCATTTAGCTACATTTACATTTTACATTTAAGTCATTTGGCAGACGCTCTTATCCAGAGTGACTTACAAATTGGTGCATTCACCTTATGACATCCAGTGGAGCAGCCACTTTACAATAGTGCATCTAAATCTTTTAAGGGGGGGTGAGAAGGATTACTTTATCCTATCCTAGGTATTCCTTAAAGAGGTGGGGTTTCAGGTGTCTCCGGAAGGTGGTGATTGACTCCGCTGTCCTGGCGTCGTGAGGGAGTTTGTTCCACCATTGGGGGGCCAGAGCAGCGAACAGTTTTGACTGGGCTGAGCGGGAACTGTACTTCCTCAGTGGCAGGGAGGCGAGCAGGCCAGAGGTGGATGAACGCAGTGCCCTTGTTTGGGTGTAGGGCCTGATCAGAGCCTGGAGGTACTGAGGTGCCGTTCCCCTCACAGCTCCGTGAGGCAAGCACCATGGTCTTGTAGCGGATGCGAGCTTCAACTGGAAGCCAGTGGAGAGAGCGGAGGAGCGGGGTGACGTGAGAGAACTTGGGAAGGTTGAACACCAGACGGGCTGCGGCATTCTGGATGAGTTGTAGGGGTTTAATGGCACAGGCAGGGAGCCCAGCCAACAGCGAGTTGCAGTAATCCAGACGGGAGATGACAAGTGCCTGGATTAGGACCTGCGCCGCTTCCTGTGTGAGGCAGGGTCGTACTCTGCGGATGTTGTAGAGCATGAACCTACAGGAACGGGCCACCGCCTTGATGTTAGTTGAGAATGACAGGGTGTTGTCCAGGATCACGCCAAGGTTCTTAGCGCTCTGGGAGGAGGACACAGTGGAGTTGTCAACCGTGATGGCGAGATCATGGAACGGGCAGTCCTTCCCGGGAGGAAGAGCAGCTCCGTCTTGCCGAGGTTCAGCTTGAGGTGGTGATCCGTCATCCACACTGATATGTCTGCCAGACATGCAGAGATGCGATTCGCCACCTGGTCATCAGGGGGAAAGGAGAAGATTAATTGTGTGTCGTCTGCATAGCAATGATAGGAGAGACCATGTGAGGTTATGACAGAGCCAAGTGACTTGGTGTATAGCGAGAATAGGAGAGGGCCTAGAACAGAGCCCTGGGGACACCAGTGGTGAGAGCACGTGGTGAGGAGACGGATTCTCGCCACGCCACCTGGTAGGAGCGACCTGTCAGGTAGGACGCAATCCAAGCGTGGGCCGCGCCGGAGATGCCCAACTCGGAGAGGGTGGAGAGGAGGATCTGATGGTTCACAGTATCGAAGGCAGCCGATAGGTCTAGAAGGATGAGAGCAGAGGAGAGAGAGTTAGCTTTAGCAGTGCGGAGCGCCTCCGTGATACAGAGAAGAGCAGTCTCAGTCGAATGACTAGTCTTGAAACCTGACTGATTTGGATCAAGAAGGTCATTCTGAGAGAGATAGCGGGAGAGCTGGCCAAGGACGGCACGTTCAAGAGTTTTGGAGAGAAAAGAAAGAAGGGATACTGGTCTGTAGTTGTTGACATCGGAGGGATCGAGTGTAGGTTTTTTCAGAAGGGGTGCAACTCTCGCTCTCTTGAAGACGGAAGGGACGTAGCCAGCGGTCAGGGATGAGTTGATGAGCGAGGTGAGGTAAGGGAGAAGGTCTCCGGAAATGGTCTGGAGAAGAGAGGAGGGGATAGGGTCAAGCGGGCAGGTTGTTGGGCGGCCGGCCGTCACAAGACGCGAGATTTCATCTGGAGAGAGAGGGGAGAAAGAGGTCAGAGCACAGGGTAGGGCAGTGTGAGCAGAACCAGCGGTGTCGTTTGACTTAGCAAACGAGGATCGGATGTCGTCGACCTTCTTTTCAAAATGGTTGACGAAGTCATCTGCAGAGAGGGAGGAGGGGGGGGAGGAGGATTCAGGAGGGGAGGAGAAGGTGGCAAAGAGCTTCCTAGGGTTAGAGGCAGATGCTTGGAATTTAGAGTGGTAGAAAGTGGCTTTAGCAGCAGCGACAGAAGAGGAAAATGTAGAGAGGAGGGAGTGAAAGGATGCCAGGTCCGCAGGGAGGCGAGTTTTCCTCCATTTCCGCTCGGCTGCCCGGAGCCCTGTTCTGTGAGCTCGCAATGAGTCGTCGAGCCACGGAGCGGGAGGGGAGGACCGAGCCGGCCTGGAGGATAGGGGACATAGAGAGTCAAAGGATGCAGAAAGGGAGGAGAGGAGGGTTGAGGAGGCAGAATCAGGAGATAGGTTGGAGAAGGTTTGAGCAGAGGGAAGAGATGATAGGATGGAAGAGGAGAGAGTAGCGGGGGAGAGAGAGCGAAGGTTGGGACGGCGCGATACCATCCAGTAGGGGCAGTGTGGGAAGTGTTGGATGAGAGCGAGAGGGAAAAGGATACAAGGTAGTGGTCGGAGACTTGGAGGGGAGTTGCAATGAGGTTAGTGGAAGAACAGCATCTAGTAAAGATGAGGTCGAGCGTATTGCCTGCCTTGTGAGTAGGGGGGAAGGTGAGAGGGAGAGGTCAAAAGAGGAGAGGAGTGGAAAGAAGGAGGCAGAGAGGAATGAGTCAAAGGTAGACGTGGGGAGGTTAAAGTCGCCCAGAACTGTGAGAGGTGAGCCGTCCTCAGGAAAGGAGCTTATCAAGGCATCAAGCTCATTGATGAACTCTCCGAGGGAACCTGGAGGGCGATAAATGATAAGGATGTTAAGCTTGAAAGGGCTGGTAACTGTGACAGCATGGAATTCAAAGGAGGCGATAGACAGATGGGTAAGGGGAGAAAGAGAGAATGACCACTTGGGAGAGATGAGGATCCCGGTACCACCACCCCGCTGACCAGAAGCTCTCGGGGTGTGCGAGAACACGTGGGCGGACGAAGAGAGAGCAGTAGGAGTAGCAGTGTTATCTGTGGTGATCCATGTTTCCGTCAGTGCCAAGAAGTCGAGGGACTGGAGGGAGGCATAGGCTGAGATGAACTCTGTCTTGTTGGCCGCAGATCGGCAGTTCCAGAGGCTTTTGCGTTTGTATGGTCTGTGCAGAGAGGAGAGAACAGGGATAGACAGACACATAGTTGACAGGCTACAGAAGAGGCTACGCTAATGCAAAGGAGATTGGAATGACAAGTGGACTACACGTCTCGAATGTTCAGAAAGTTGAGCTTACGTAGCAAGAATCTTATTGACTAAAATGATTAAAAATGATACAGTACTGCTGAAGTAGGCTAGCTGGCAGTGGCTGCGTTGTTGACTTTGTAGGCTAGCTGGCAGTGGCTGCGTTGTTGATTCGGGGGCTAGCTGGCTAGCTAGCAGTGTTGATTACGTTACGTTGCGTTAAAAGAACGACAATAGCTGGCTAGGTAACCTAGAAAATCGCTCTAGACTACACAATTATCTTTGATACAGAGACGGCTATGTAGCTAGCTATGTAGCTAGCTACGATCAAACAAATCAAACCGTTGTACTGTAATGAAATGAAATGAAAATGTGATACTACCTGTGGAGCGGCGGAATGCGACCGGGTTGTTAAGTTCTATTCGGTAGACGTTGGCTAGCTGTTGGCTAGCTAGCAGTGTCTCCTACGTTAAGGACGACAAATAGCTGGCTAGCTAACCTCAGTAAATTAAGATAATCACTCTAAAACTACACACTCTAAACTACACAATTATCTTGGATACGAAGACAGCAAAGACAACTATGTAGCTAGCTAACACTACACTAATCAAGTCGTTCAGTTGAGGGTAATAGTTGCTACAGTGCTGCTATACGGTAGACGGTGGACGTTAGCTAGCTGGCTAGCTGCTGGGCAGATAGCAGTGTAGGCTACGTTAGGACGACGAAATACGATAATTACGCAATTATCTTTGATACAAAGACGGCTATGTAGCTAGCTAAGAAGAAATTGCTAAGATTAGACAAATCAAACCGTTGTACTATAATGAAATGTAATGAAAAGTTATACTACCTGCAGACCGAAGTGCGTATGCGACTGCTCGCTCCAACCCGGAAGGACTTCTGGGCGTGGTAGGATAGATTCAGGGCATAATGCACAGACAAGGGCGTGGTAGGGTACGAGTACAGTGGAGGTAAACCTAGGTATTACTGCACTGTTGAAGCTAGAAACACAAGCATTTAGCTAGGTATTACTGCACCGTTGAGCTAGAAACACAAGCATTTAGCTAGGTATTACTGCACTGTTGAAGCTAGAAACACAAGCATTTAGCTAGGTATTACTGCACCGTTGAAGCTAGAAACACAAGCATTTAGCTAGGTATTACTGCACCGTTGAAGCTAGAAACACAAGCATTTAGCTAGGTATTACTGCACCGTTGAAGCTAGAAACACAAGCATTTAGCTAGGTATTACTGCACTGTTGAAGCTAGAAACACAAGCATTTCGCTAGGTATTACTGCACCGTTGAAGCTAGAAACACAAGCATTTAGCTAGGTATTACTGCACCGTTGAAGCTAGAAACACAAGCATTTAGCTAGGTATTACTGCACCGTTGAAGCTAGAAACACAAGCATTTAGCTAGGTATTACTGCACCGTTGAAGCTAGAAACACAAGCATTTAGCTAGGTATTACTGCACTGTTGAAGCTAGAAACACAAGCATTTCGCTGCACCTGTGACAACATCTGTAAAATATGTGTATGCGACCAATAACATAGATCATGTAGCTGACTGTTTATTTCATTTAACTTTTGATTTATCTGTCAGAACTGGTGGAGTGTCTCATGAGAGGTAATTATGGGATGCTTTTTAATTTAACATCAGTAAAAATAGACATGACAATTTCGACACATATTCACCAGACACTCCTACTTGCTCATTCAACGAAAATCAATAACCGCTACATTAGACAGCGTACCAAAGGTTTCATTACATTATAATGATATGGCACATGAGAAGTCACCTTCATGGTAACCAGTGTGTGTTCAGCCTGAGGCCAGTCAATAAGCTAAGCGACACTGCAACAAAAGGACGGTAAGAACAAACCCCACCATGCGATCATCTCCATCACCTCAACCCTCTGAACCTGCCCTGCATGCCGGAGGGTTCTACAGGGTACAATCCAATCTGACTCAGATTACATCCCCCTAGATTTATGTTTGAAGCTTTGACTGATATGAGACTGAAACACGTCCTTTTGAGACTGACATTGTCTTAATATGGACATTGAACAGATATATCTGCAATAAGGAGATTTGTGATTGGTTACTCGTGAAAGGGATGGGGATCATAACACGTACTGTAACAAAACATTTTTCACGTCATTTAGCAGACACTCTTATCCAGAGCAATTTACACGAGCTACTAGGGTTAAGTGCCTTGCTCAAGGGCACATCAAATGAGCCTTGTCAGCTCGAGTATTCAAACCAGCAACCTTTCAGTTACTGGCCCAGCACTCTGACCACTAGGCTACCTGCAGCTGCTATAACACTATACCCTCTTAAAAAAAGGGTTCCAAAAGGGTTATTCGGCTGTCCCCATAGGATAACCCTTTTTGGTTCCAGGTAGAACCCTTCTGGGTTCAATGTAGAACCCTTTTTGGTTCCAGGTACAACCCTTCTGGGTTCAATGTAGAACCCTCTGTGGAAAGGGTTTTACATTCGGGTTCCACCTGAAACCAAAAAGGGTTCTACCTTGAACCAAAAAGGATTCTTCAAAAGGTTCTATAAGGACAGCCGAAGAACCCTTTTAGGCTCTAGATAGCACACTGGCTGCATAGAATTCCACCAATCCAATAAAACAGCTCATTGCTGCTCTCTCTAGGAAGAGGGTGGAGGAACAAGCCAAGATCATTACTACTAATGCCCTTCATAAGTCAAACATAGCATTTTAGAGCTTTAGACCACCACTCTTGTATAACATTTAAGTTTTGGAAGTGGTAGACTGTAGAGAGGACTGGAATTGCATGTTTTAATCATGACAGCTTAGCTATAATGCAGAGTACTATAAATTCCATCACAGCTCAATAAGGTTTGAAGGAAGTGTTGACAATCTGGGCACGTGGTGTTGAGATGATGGAATGTTCCTGAGGAGAGAGATTCAACTGGATATGTTTCTGAAGCCCACTCTGTTTGTTCTATTCTCCAGACATTTGGAACTACAGTAAGAATCACACATCTTTGTGAATGGTAAAATGTCAATACAGTCGATACACATCAATACCATCGCTAAACATCAACACAGTCAATAAACATCAATACAGTCGATAAACATCACATTCGATAAACATCAACACAGTCGATAAACATCAACACAGTCATTAAACATCAACACAGTCATTAAACATCAACACAGTCATTAAACATCAACACAGTCATTAAACATCACATTCGATAAACATCAATACAGTCGTGCAACATCAGAACAGTTCATAAACATCAATACAGTCGTGCAACATCAGAACAGTTCATAAACATCAATACAGTCGTGCAACATCAGAACAGTTCATAAACATCAATACAGTCGTGCAACATCAGAACAGTCGTTAAACACCACATTCGATAAACATCAACACAGCCGTGCAACATCAGAACAGTCGTTAAACACCACATTCGATAAACATCAACACAGCCGTGCAACATCAGAACAGTCATTAAACACCACATTCGATAAACATCAATGCAGTTGTTCAACACCAACACAGTCGTTAATCATCAACAGTCGTTATGACGTGTGCACGTGCGTACATGTTTATGCTCTTGCATAAAGGGAGTGAGGTAGCAGAGAGATGCTCACTACTCTGACCAGACCTCACTAATGGTGTCCCTCAGGGCTTAGTTATAGGCCCTCTTCTCTCTATACACCCAGTCACTCGGCTCCATGATATCCTAGCATGGTGTCTCCTAACATTGCTATGTGGATGACACTCAACTACTTTTCTCCTTCCCCCCTTCTGACACCCAGGTGGCGACATGCATCTTTTCGTGTCTGGCAGATATTTCACCTTGGATGTCGTCCCACCACCTCAACCTCCACCTCTACAAAACGGAGCTGCTCTTCTTTCTGTCTAAGGCCTGTCCGCTCCAAGACCTCTCCATTACGGTTGACAACTCCTAATCCAGGCCCTTGTTATCTCCTGTCTGCAGTACTGCAACTCTCTGTTGGATGGGCTCCCCGCTTGTGCCATCAAACCCCTGCTACTTATCCAGAACACTGCATCCTGCCTGGTGTTTCACTTTCCCAAATTCTCCCATATCACACCGCTCATCCACACACTCCACTGGCTTCCAGTTGAAGCTCACATCCACTACGAGATCATGATGCTTGCCAACGGAGCAACAAGAGGAACTGCCCCTCCCTACCTTCAGGCTCTGCTCAAACCCTACACCCCAAACCGAGTAGTCCTACAGGAGGTCAGCCCATTCCAAGCTCTTCTCTTTCCTGGCACCCCAGTAATGGAACCAGCTTCCCCTGAAGCTAGGACAACAAATGAGCCATTTGTGAACTAACAATGGCACTTGACTCTTTTCCTGACTTTGCTGATATTTACTATGACCGTGATGTGTGGTTGTCCCTCCTAGCTATTTAAAGATGAATGAACTAACTAACTGTTAGTCTCTCTGGATAAGAGGGTCTTCTAAAGGACTCAAATGTAAATGTAGTGTGACTGAAGGTGAATGACGTAATGGATGTCTTATACAGCCACCGTGCCTTAGGAAATGGCTAGAGGGGCAACATTAGGCTGCGTCTCAGAAATGGCACCCTATTCCCTATATAGTGCACTACTTTTGACCAGACCGCTATGAATCTTGGTGTAAATGTAGTGTACTATCTATAGGGAATAGGGTGCCATTTCTGATGCACCCTATCTTGCCAAGGATCAGCACCTTGATCGTCAAGGCCTATGAAGTCACATTGAGCCACATTCAATCTCACACTCTGGGCCAGTAATAGAGAATGTCCTATCAGGGCAGCGTTAAAATACATATCTTTAAAAAAACAACATTTATTACGATACCATATGTCATTGGACAGGAATTAATCCAACATCTATTTCCTGGGACTGATTTTCCCGATACTTACAACGTTTTATCGGATTTTAACCTTTTAATATAAATATCATACATAATAATGGTATAGAGACAATGCAGTAATTTGTATTAATCACCTCTCTAAGGGCATCTAACCAGGCTAACGTATAAAGCTATAACATCGTCCATGGTTCAGGACTTTAATAGGCCTGGACATCACATGTCTCTTAGTGGCTTAAAGGGACAGCAGGAATGACACCGGATCCTCTTTATGGCCTATATCACATCACAACTCTTGTGTATCTGTCGCACTACATGACAGTGAACGGGTCAGATCTATTAGAGGGTGTCCACCTCCACTGGGCAGAGTAGTGCTGCCTCAGCTCCTTATAAGGTCACGTAGAGAGACAGTGTGGCACCTTGTGTCATGTTAAATCTCTAAAGTTTTTTCACCCAGAACCCAGATAGGAGGTGATAGCCGTTTGGCGAGAGAGAGAGAGATGGAGTATACTGTGCATATGACTGCGCGTCATACTATTTTGGTAACACTTTACTTGACACCTAGCGTCATAACACATTATGATATGGTCATAACCGTATCATAGTATGTCTTAATAACAGCTGACATAACTTGTCGTGACACATATTGTGTTATTTTATGGCTTGTTATGGCACCTGCACAAGAGTGTCAAAACCCACATTCAAATATGTTTTTTCCCTGACAAGAAGTTTCCTTTTGTTTCATCACATGACACTGTCATGAAGCATTATGACCATCCTGTGTCACTTTACTTGAACTAAGAAAAGACACTTTATGAAGCATTATGACCATCCTGTGTCACTTTACTTGAACTAAGAAAAGACACTTTATGAAGCATTATGACCATCCTGTGTGACTTTACTTGAACTAAGAAAAGACACTTTATGAAGCATTATGACCATCCTGTGTCACTTTACTTGAACTAAGAAAAGACACTTTATGAAGCATTATGACCATCCTGTGTGACTTTACTTGAACTAAGAAAAGACACTTTATGAAGCATTATGACCATCCTGTGTGACTTTACTTGAACTAAGAAAAGACACTTTATGGCAATTGTCAGGAATCATTATGACCATCCTAATCATATAAGCCAGATAAACCTATCATGTACATGCCCTTATATCAGTCATCAGTCAAAAAGAGGGTGTCTTGTCCTGATCCTGAAATCTGCTCCTGTATTCATCCCAGTCATCAGCAACAGAGCATTGAGGTAGGTACATGTCTGACATCAATGTGTACGCAACTACAATTATCATTTAATATGGTCCATTTCAGAAAACGTTATATAACATACAAATACTATTGACAAGTAGGTTATGGTGTAATGGAATGTTTTGCCTTGTGTGGTATGTTTTGACACTCTTATGTATCATAACCAGCCATAAATTAACGCAATATATATTTGCGTCATGACAGTGTTATGGCCATATTATGGCAGGTTATGACAAGTTATATCAGCTGTTATGACATATTATGACATGGTTATGACCATTTATGACATGGTTATGACCATTTATGACGTTATGACCATTTATGACATGGTTATGACCATTTATGACATGGTTATGTTTTTTTCATATGTGCCAGTACCATGCAATGAATAGAGAAATAATCATTCATGATGTAATAACTGATATCAATATTGTTCTTGTTTTACATTTGACTGACTACCGATATGGATCCTAACCTGTGGAAAGGGAGACATAGCCATGGTAGTAGAGGTATTATAGTATGGCCAGGTATTTTATTTATTTAAGAAAATACTGTCATTGACAAACGGATGTCAGGTTATCAATGACAGGCCAGGTCAGAGCCAGGTTAACTATCAGGCCAGGTCAGCTATCAGGCCAGGTCAGAACCAGGTCAGCTATCAGGCCAGGTCAGCTATCAGGCCAGGTCAACTATCAGGCCAAGTCAGCTATCAGGGCCAGGTCAGCTATCAGGCCAGGTCAGAGACAGGTTAACTATCAGGCCAGGTCAGCTATCAGGCCAGGTCAGAGACAGGTTAACTATCAGGCCAGGTCAGCTATCAGGCCAGGTCAGAACCAGGTCAGCTATCAGGCCAGGTCAGCTATCAGGCCAGGTCAACTATCAGGCCAGGTCAGCTATCAGGGCCAGGTCAGCTATCAGAGCCAGGTCAGAACCAGGTCAGCTATCAGGCCAGGTCAGAACTAGGTCAGCTATCAGAGCCAGGTCAGCTATCAGAACCAGGTCAGCTATCAGGCCAGGTCAGAACCAGGTCAGCTATCAGGCCAGGTCAGCTATCAGGGCCAGGTCAGCTATCAGAGCCAGGTCAGCTATCAGGCCAGGTCAGCTATCAGAGCCAGGTCAGCTATCAGAGCCAGGTCAGGTCAACTATCAGGCCAGGTCAGAACCAGGTCAGCTATCAGGCCAGGTCAGAACTAGGTCAGCTATCAGGCCAGGTCACAGCCAGGTCAACTATCAGACCAGGTCAGAACCAGGTCAGCTATCAGGCCAGGTCAGAACTAGGTCAGCTATCAGGCCAGGTCAAGTATCAGGCCAGGTCAGAGCCAGGTCAACTATTAGGTCAGCTATCAGGCCAGGTCAACTATCAGGCCAGATCAGCTATCAAGCCAGGTCAGAGCCAGGTCAACCATCAGGCCAGGTCAGAGCCAGGTCAACTATCAGGCCAGGTCCGCTATCAGAGCCAGGTCAACTATCAGGCCAGGTCAGCTATCAGGCCAGGTCAGAGCCAGGACAGCTATCAGGCCAGGTCAACTATCAGGCCAGGTCAGAGCCAGATCAGCTATCAGGCCAGGTCAACTATCAGGCCAGGTCAGCTAGCAGGCAAGGTCAGAGCCAGGTCAACTATCAGGCCAGGTCAGAGCCAGGTCAGCTATCAGGCCAAGTCAGCTATCAGAGCCAGGTCAACTATCAGGCCAGGTCAGCGATCAAGCCAGGTCAGAGCCAGGACAGCTATCAGGCCAGGTCAGAGCCAGGTCAACTATCAGGCAAGGTCAGAGCCAGGTCAACTATCAGGCCAGGTCAGAGCCAGGTCAACTATCAGGCCAGGTCAGAGCCAGGTCAGCTATCAGGCCAGGTCAGAGCCAGCTGCTGCTGTTGTAGCACAGGACTGTACTGTACTCAGTCTAACTGACAGATACAGGCTTACTGACACAGATGGGCCCAGAAGATCAAAGAGTGACAGATGAAAGAGGGAGAGAGAGAAAGAGAAGGAGAGCAGGTGGGAGAGAGGGAGCAAGAGAGAGAGAGGGAAGGGAGAGAGAGAGGGGGGGAGCGAGATAGATAGGGAGGGAGCAAGAGAGAGGGAGAGGGAGCAAGAGAGAGGGGGGTAAGAGAGACTGAGAGCAAGATAGATCCATGGTGGAGAATGTTTCACTTCATCAGCATGTGATGCCTCATCACCACCACCACCACCTGTCCAGCACCATTACCCCATGGCACAGCGGAGAGGAAAGGCACAGCAATAGACAGCCCACTCATTCATACTGTGGGCCCTAATACAGAAACCACACTGATCCAGTTTACTAACTAACTCAACCAGCCTGGGTTTTAACGGTACTGCCATTCTTTAGGCCCCGATACAGATAAACCATATGGGCCTAATGATCCAGCTTGCTAACTTATTGTTTTGTACAGTTCTTCCTCTACCTCACACCACGAGGTGCTGCCGGAGGCTGGGAGATGCGGCGTTAAATAATAACACAATCCATCCCACCTTAAAGACGCTCCAGAGGCAAAGGAGCTCATTTGCTAGAAATTACACAAATTAGCCAGAGGTGAGTTTTAATGTGTTTTTCCATTCCTCTTCTCCATCTCTTCACTTTAGCTGCTGCAGCCGTGATGGAGCTAAGGAATGCAGGAAGACAGCGATGATGGAGCTAAAAAAGGCAGGAAGACAGCAGTGATGGAGCTAAGGAATGCAGGAAGACAGCGATGATGGAGCTAAAAAAGGCAGGAAGACAGCAGTGATGGAGCTAAGGAAGGCAGGAAGGTAGCAGTGATGGAGCTAAGGAAGGCAGGAAGGTAGCAGTGATGGAGCTAAGGAATGCAGGAAGACAGCGATGATGGAGCTAAGGAATGCAGGAAGACAGCGATGATGGAGCTAAGGAAGGCAGGAAGGCAGCAGTGATGGAGATAAGGAAGGCAGGAAGGCAGCAGTGATGGAGCTAAGGAATGCAGGAAGACAGCGATGATGGAGCTAAGGAATGCAGGAAGACAGCGATGATGGAGCTAAGGAAGGCAGGAAGGTAGCAGTGATGGAGCTAAGGAATGCAGGAAGACAGCGATGATGGAGCTAAGGAATGCAGGAAGACAGCGATGATGGAGCTAAGGAAGGCAGGAAGACAGCGATGATGGAGCTAAGGAATGCAGGAAGACAGCGATGATGGAGCTAAGGAAGGCAGGAAGGCAGCAGTGATGGAGCTAAGGAAGGCAGCAGTGATGGAGCTAAGGAAGGCAGGAAGGTAGCAGTGATGGAGCTAAGGAAGGCAGGAAGGCAGCAGTGATGGAGCTAAGGAATGCAGGAAGACAGCGATGATGGAGCTAAGGAAGGCAGCAGTGATGGAGCTAAGGAAGGCAGCAGTGATGGAGCTAAGGAAGGCAGGAAGGCAGCAGTGATGGAGCTAAGGAAGGCAGGAAGGCAGCAGTGATGGAGCTAAGGAATGCAGGAAGACAGCGATGATGGAGCTAAGGAATGCAGGAAGACAGCGATGATGGAGCTAAGGAATGCAGGAAGACAGCGATGATGGAGCTAAGGAAGACAGGAAGGCAGCAGTAATGGAGATAAGGAAGACAGGAAGGCAGCAGGGATGGAGCTAAGGAAGACAGGAAGGCAGCAGGGATGGAGCTAAGGAAGACAGGAAGGCAGCAGTAATGGAGATAAGGAAGGCAGGAAGACAGCGATGATGGAGCTAAGGAAGGCAGGAAGACAGCGATGATGGAGCTAAGGAATGCAGGAAGTCAGCAGTGTTGGAGCTAAGGAAGGCAGGAAGGCAGCAGTGATGGAGCTAATGAAGACAGGAAGGTAGAAGTGATGGACCTAAGGAAGGCAGGAAGGCAGCAGGGATGGAGCTAAGGAAGGCAGGAAGACAGAAGTGATGGAGCTAAGGAAGGCAGCATTGATGGAGCTAAGGAAGACAGGAAGGTAGCAGTGTTAAAGCTAAGGAAGGCAGGAAGGCAGCAGTGATGGAGCTAAGGAATGCAGGAAGACAGCGATGATGGAGCTAAGGAATGCAGGAAGACAGCGATGATGGAGCTAAGGAAGGCAGGAAGACAGCGATGATGGAGCTAAGGAATGCAGGAAGACAGCGATGATGGAGCTCAGGAAGGCAGCAGTGATGGAGCTAAGGAAGGCAGCAGTGATGGAGCTAAGGAAGGCAGGAAGGTAGCAGTGATGGAGCTAAGGAAGGCAGGAAGGCAGCAGTGATGGAGCTAAGGAATGCAGGAAGACAGCGATGATGGAGCTAAGGAAGGCAGCAGTGATGGAGCTAAGGAAGGCAGGAAGGTAGCAGTGATGGAGCTAAGGAAGGCAGGAAGGCAGCAGTGATGGAGCTAAGGAAGGCAGGAAGGAAGCAGTGATGGAGTTAAGGAAGGCAGCAGTAATGGAGCTAAAGATGGCAGCAGTGATGGAGCTAAGGAAGGCAGGAAGGCAGCAGTGATGGAGCTAAGGAATGCAGGAAGACAGCGATGATGGAGCTAAGGAATGCAGGAAGACAGCGATGATGGAGCTAAGGAATGCAGGAAGACAGCGATGATGGAGCTAAGGAAGACAGGAAGGCAGCAGTAATGGAGATAAGGAAGACAGGAAGGCAGCAGGGATGGAGCTAAGGAAGACAGGAAGGCAGCAGTAATGGAGATAAGGAAGGCAGGAAGACAGCGATGATGGAGCTAAGGAATGCAGGAAGTCAGCAGTGTTGGAGCTAAGGACGGCAGGAAGGCAGCAGTGATGGAGCTAATGAAGACAGGAAGGTAGCAGTGATGGACCTAAGGAAGGCAGGAAGGCAGCAGGGATGGAGCTAAGGAAGGCAGGAAGACAGAAGTGATGGAGTTAAGGAAGGCAGCATTGATGGAGCTAAGGAAGACAGGAAGGTAGCAGTGTTAAAGCTAAGGAAGGCAGGAAGGCAGCAGTGATGGAGCTAAGGAATGCAGGAAGACAGCGATGATGGAGCTAAGGAATGCAGGAAGACAGCGATGATGGAGCTAAGGAAGGCAGGAAGGTAGCAGTGATGGAGCTAAGGAATGCAGGAAGACAGCGATGATGGAGCTAAGGAATGCAGGAAGACAGCGATGATGGAGCTAAGGAAGGCAGGAAGACAGCGATGATGGAGCTAAGGAATGCAGGAAGACAGCGATGATGGAGCTAAGGAAGGCAGGAAGGCAGCAGTGATGGAGCTAAGGAAGGCAGCAGTGATGGAGCTAAGGAAGGCAGGAAGGTAGCAGTGATGGAGCTAAGGAAGGCAGGAAGGCAGCAGTGATGGAGCTAAGGAAGGCAGGAAGGCAGCAGTGATGGAGCTAAGGAAGGCAGGAAGGCAGCAGTGATGGAGCTAAGGAAGGCAGCAGTGATGGAGCTAAGGAAGGCAGGAAGGTAGCAGTGATGGAGCTAAGGAAGGCAGGAAGGCAGCAGTGATGGAGCTAAGGAAGGCAGGAAGGCAGCAGTGATGGAGCTAAGGAAGGCAGCAGTGATGGAGCTAAGGAAGGCAGGAAGGTAGCAGTGATGGAGCTAAGGAATGCAGGAAGGCAGCAGTGATGGAGCTAAGGAAGGCAGGAAGGCAGCAGTGATGGAGCTAAGGAAGGCAGGAAGGCAGCAGTGATGGAGCTAAGGAAGGCAGGAAGGCAGCTGTGATGGAGCTAAGGAAGACAGGAAGGTAGCAGTGATGGAGCTAAGGAATGCAGGAAGGCAGCAGTGATGGAGCTAAGGAAGACAGGAAGGCAGCAGTGATGGAGCTAAGGAAGGCAGGAAGGAAGCAGTGATGGAGCTAAGGAAGGCAGGAAGGTAGCAGTGATGGAGCTAAGGAATGCAGGAAGGCAGCAGTGATGGAGCTAAGGAAGGCAGGAAGGCAGCAGTGATGGAGCTAAGGAAGACAGGAAGGTAGCAGTGATGGAGCTAAGGAAGGCAGGAAGGCAGCAGTGATGGAGCTAAGGAAGGCAGGAAGGCAGCAGTGATGGAGCTAAGGAAGGCAGGAAGGCAGCAGTGATGGAGTTAAGGAAGGCAGGAAGGCAGCAGTGATGGAGCTAAGGAAGGCAGGAAGGCAGCAGTGATGGAGCTAAGGAAGGCAGGAAGGAAGCAGTGATGGAGTTAAGGAAGGCAGCAGTAATGGAGCTAAAGATGGCAGCAGTGATGGAGCTAAGGAAGGCAGGAAGGCAGCAGTGATGGAGCTAAGGAATGCAGGAAGACAGCGATGATGGAGCTAAGGAATGCAGGAAGACAGCGATGATGGAGCTAAGGAATGCAGGAAGACAGCGATGATGGAGCTAAGGAAGACAGGAAGGCAGCAGTAATGGAGATAAGGAAGACAGGAAGGCAGCAGGGATGGAGCTAAGGAAGACAGGAAGGCAGCAGTAATGGAGATAAGGAAGGCAGGAAGACAGCGATGATGGAGCTAAGGAAGGCAGGAAGACAGCGATGATGGAGCTAAGGAATGCAGGAAGTCAGCAGTGTTGGAGCTAAGGAAGGCAGGAAGGCAGCAGTGATGGAGCTAATGAAGACAGGAAGGTAGCAGTGATGGACCTAAGGAAGGCAGGAAGGCAGCAGGGATGGAGCTAAGGAAGGCAGGAAGACAGAAGTGATGGAGCTAAGGAAGGCAGCATTGATGGAGCTAAGGAAGACAGGAAGGTAGCAGTGTTAAAGCTAAGGAAGGCAGGAAGTCAGCAGTGTTGGAGCTAAGGAAGCAGGAAGGCAGCAGTGATGGAGCTAAGGAATGCAGGAAGGCAGCAGCGATGGAGCTAAGGAAGGCAGGAAGGCAGCTGTGATGGAGCTAAGGAAGGCAGGAAGTCAGCAGTGTTGGAGCTAAGGAAGGCAGGAAGTCAGCAGTGTTGGAGCTAAGGAAGGCAGGAAGGCAGCAGTGATGGAGCTAAGGAATGCAGGAAGGCAGCAGTGATGGAGCTAAGGAAGGCAGGAAGGAAGCAGTGATGGAGCTAAGGAATGCAGGAAGACAGCGATGATGGAGCTAAGGAAGGCAGGAAGGAAGCAGTGATGGAGCTAAGGAAGGCAGGAAGGCAGCAGTGATGGAGCTAAGGAATGCAGGAAGGCAGCAGTGATGGAGCTAAGGGAGGCAGGAAGGCAGCAGTGATGGAGCTAAGGAATGCAGGAAGGCAGCAGTGATGGAGCTAAGGGAGGCAGGAAGGCATTCTTAGAGCACATTAAGGTTGGTGTCGATGTTAAATGCTGGCTTGGCCGCTATGCTATGGGGGTATTGGAAGTTTAGTGAGCCAGACAGAATGAGACACACACACAAACATGTACACACACACACACAGTGTTGTCCAGCGTTGTGTAGCCAGAGCCAGCCAGGCTGCAGGCAGTCCCGGCTGCAGTACAGTACAGCACTAGGTATCTATCTGCCTGGTGAGATTGGTAATGAGTGCTAAGCAGTGCTGCACTGTGTTTGCCTACAGCTATGAGAGCTAATGGCATCTGGAGAAACGATAGATAGTGATGGATATCTCTCTGTACTCCGTATGAGAGCCTGCTCATATAATCCTTGTGAACCTCTCTGTTTGCCTTTAGCCTTTATGATTTGCAGGTGCGTCTGCATGTTTCTACCTGCAGAGAGAGAGAGAGAGAGATAGAGAGAGAGAGTGGTGGGAAGGTCTAATGTAATGGACCATTTTAATAGTTTATTTCCAAAACGCTATATCCACCCATTTTTCAACATTGTGTTTTTTCATCAGAAATGATTCCTTATGGGTACGTTCATGTGTCTGTAAAATATGTGTGTTTTCAGACTTTTAATTCATAGATTTTACATGTGTATGAAAATGTTTTTTTTGCTAAATGCTATATTATCTTTTGTTAACTGGAAAGAGATATTCATATCCTGTATATTTGAATGTGATTTGTGAGTGTCTCACCTAGCGATCTTAAGATGAAGGTACTTACTGTAAGTCACTCTGGAAAAGAGCATCTGATAAATGACTAAAATGTCAAACATAAGTGTTTTACATAACAATCTCATATTACTGTATTGAAAAAAGTTTAAACATTTTTTTAAAAGTATTGATGTCATTAATGTAAAATCATTTGTAAAGTTCTTCATTACAAAAAAGTAGTTATTTTTCATATTTGACTGTAGAATTGAGCAGTACTACTTAATTCTCTGAGAGTGTGGCAGATATTTAACGTGATTTTTTGTTTCTCTGAAATGAAACCATCAAATGATCGATTTTATACAAATACATGTCTTTCATTGAACAACCCCATACCATAATTAGTTAGTGAAAACAAAACAATCTCTTTCCCAACAATAAAAGCTAATCTACCAACATTTCTGAAAATGGATACAGTGCATTTGGAAAGTATTCAGACCCCTTGACTTTTTCCATATTTTGTTAGGGTACAGCCTTATTCTAAAATTGATTAATTATTTTTCTTCGCTCATCAAAAGGCACACACCTGTCTATATAAGGTCCCACAGTTGACAGTGCATGTCAGAGCAAAAACTAAGCTATGAGGGTGAAAGAATTGTCAGTAGAGCTCAGTGACAGAATTGTGTCGAGGCACAGATCTGGGGAAGGTTACCAAAAAATGTCTCCAGCACTGAAGGTCCCCAAGCACAAAGTGGCCTCCATCATTCTTAAATGGAAGAAGTTTGGAACCACCAAGACTCTTCCTAGAGCTGGCTGCCCGGCCTAACTGAGCAATCGGGGGCGAGGGGCCTTGGTCAGGGAGGTGACCAAGAACTTGATGGTCACTCTGACAGAGCTCCAGAGTTCATCTGTGGAGATGGGAGAACCTTCCTGAAGGACAACCATCTCTGCAGAACTCCACCAGTAAGGCCTCAATGGTAGAGTGGCTAGACGGAAGCCACTCCTCAGGAAAAGGTTCTCTGGCCTGATGAAACCAAGATTGAACTCTTTGGCATGAATGCCAAGCACCACTTCTGGAGGAAACCTGGCACCATCCCTATGGTAAAGCATGGTGGTGGCAGCATCATGCTGTGGGGAAGTTTTTCAGTGGTAGGGACTGGGAGACTAGTCAGGATCGAGGGAAATATGAACGGAGCAAAGTACAGAGAGACCCATGACTAAATCCTGCTCCAGAGCTCATGACCTCAGACTGGGGCAAAGGTTAAGCACACAGCCAAGTCTCTAAATGTCCTTGAGTGGCCCAGCCAGAGCCCAGACTTGAACCCGATCAAACATCTCTGGAGAGACCTGAAAATAGCTGTGCAGCGACGCTCCCCACCCAACCTGATAGAGCTTGAGAGGATCTGCATAGAAGAATAGGAGAAACTCTCCAAATACATGTGTGCCAAGCTTGTAGCGTCATACCCAAGAAGACTCGACGCTGTAATCGCTGCCAAATGTGCTTCAACAAAGTACTGAGTAAAGGGTCTGAATATTTATGTAAATGGGATATTTCAGTTTCTAAAAAACAGTTTTTGCTTTGTCATTATGCAGTATTATGTGTAGATTGATGAGGGGGAAAAAAACAATTTAATACATTTTAGAATAAGGCCGAAAAGCAACAAAATATGGAAAGGTCAAGTGGTCTGAATACTTTTCGAATGCACAGTATATTGCATTTTGCAATGGAGCTCTTAATTTACAATGTACATTGACATTCTACTACTGTCACACCCTGATCTGTTTCTCCTGTTCCTGTGATTGTCTCCACCCCCTCCAGGTGTCGCTTATTTCCCCCAGTGTATTTATCCCTGTGTTTCCTGTCTCTCTGTGCCAATTCATCTTGTATGTTTAGTCAAGTCAACCGGCGTGTTTTTCCCCGTACTCCTTTTCTATTCTCTTTTTGATAGTCCTCTCGGTTCTGACCCCTGCCTGACTCTGGACTACTTTCCTGCCTGCCTGATCATCCTGCTTGCCCTGACCTTGACTCTGCCTGCCCTTCGGTACCTATTGGACTCTGATCTGGTTTTGACCTTTTTGCCTCTCCACGACCATTCTCTTGCCCCTATGAATTAAGAAACATTGTAAGACTCCAACCATCTGCCTCCTGGGTCTGCATCTGGGTTTCTCCTTGTGCCTTGATAACTACAAATATCTGTGTTTTTATTATTACCCTTATCTGACCTATGATGTCTACAATAAAATAAAAATATAGGATATGGGAGGGAATATCCATATACATGTACGTATGTAGAAACATGGCATATTTTGGGGCTGGTATGTGGATAACACATGGGATTGTAGTTCGAAGCTGGATCATCTCCACATGAAAAAATCTAGCAGAAACATTGTTGACAACTCCACTTGTGAAACTGTCATTTCTTTTAATAATTTATGGTTTCTTTGTGCTTGTAACATACAGTATCTAGTGGCTTACGGCATCATGAAACATAATGAGAAATCATAAAACATGGAAATTAATGTCTAATCCTACTCTGTGGTTGGTTGAGTAGGGAGGTGTGTGTGTGTGTGTGTGTGTGTTCATCAACAGGAATTCTGGGAGAGTCCATGACAGATGTGGCGAAGGCTCTTTGGAACCAGGCTGTGTCAGATGACAAGAGACCCTCATGGCTGTTTCAACTACATTCACCATAAAGAAAAATGACCTCTGCACCAATGGCCATTGATTTTTTTCTCATTACATTTTCGTTGGAAAATTATTAGGAGTTCCAGTGGACCTTAAAAAGATTTTCTAGATTAAATCAGCTTGGATATTTGAACCAGCACACTCGGTTACTGGCCAAACTCTCTTAACAGCTAGGCTACCTGCATTTCTAGTTATTGTGTACACGTTTTCCATGGCTACTTTCCCATTGTGAATCTAATCGGATAGAAATGGACTTGGCTCCTGGTTTTAAGCGAAAACACCATTGTGAGTGTTTGTGCAATACATCCTTAAAAACCTCTGAAGCCTCTGTGTTGGTGTCTATTCTCTTCATTTTGGAAAATATTGTGTGATCAGATGCATACATTGATGTGTTTTTAATCGACTGCTCTAGAAAATAAAAGGTGATGATGTGTTTTCATCACCTCGAGGTGAGAAGGGGCAGGTGTGAAACAGGTTCTCTCTCTTCAGGCTGTCCACCATACTGCTGCAGATAATATTTGAAAAATAAGCAGATATAACCGAGGCCAAGGCCTCCTGATATTGCTCAGTGTGTAGTTCATTATTTTCTAAATCGATTCGCCCCCATTTTGCCTCTAGCACTGGCGTATTGGGGATTCAGCAGGACTGAGGCTGAGACAAACAGATCTAGTGTACTGCAAACAAGAACAAAGATGGTTGAGCATATGTGCTCATACTGGGTCATGTACTCATACTGGGTCATATTTACATTTACATTTAAGTCATTTAGCAGACGCTCTTATCCAGAGCGACTTACAAATTGGTGCGTTCACCTTAAGACATCCAGTGGAACAGCCACTTTACAATAGTGCATCTAAATCTTTTAAGGGGGGTGAGAAGGATTACTTTATCCTATCCTAGGTATTCCTGAAAGAGGTGGGGTTTCAGGTGTCTCCGGAAGGTGGTGATTGACTCCGCTGTCCTGGCGTCGTGAGGGAGTTTGTTCCACCATTGGGGGGCCAGAGCAGCGAACAGTTTTGACTGGGCTGCGCGGGAACTGTACTTCCTCAGTGGTAGGGAGGCGAGCAGGCCAGAGGTGGATGAACGCAGTGCCCTTGTTTGGGTGTAGGGCCTGATCAGAGCCTGGAGGTACTGAGGTGCCGTTCCCCTCACAGCTCCGTAGGCAAGCACCATGGTCTTGTAGCGGATGCGAGCTTCAACTGGAAGCCAGTGGAGAGAGCGGAGGAGCGGGGTGACGTGAGAGAACTTGGGAAGGTTGAACACCAGACGGCCTGCGGCGTTCTGGATGAGTTGTAGGGGTTTAATGGCACAGGCAGGGAGCCCAGCCAACAGCGAGTTGCAGTAATCCAGACGGGAGATGACAAGTGCCTGGATTAGGACCTGCGCCGCTTCCTGTGTGAGGCAGGGTCGTACTCTGCGGATGTTGTAGAGCATGAACCTACAGGAACGGGCCACCGCCTTGATGTTAGTTGAGAACGACAGGGTGTTGTCCAGGATCACGCCAAGGTTCTTAGCGCTCTGGGAGGAGGACACAATGGAGTTGTCAACCGTGATGGCGAGATCATGGAACGGGCAGTCCTTCCCCGGGAGGAAGAGCAGCTCCGTCTTGCCGAGGTTCAGCTTGAGGTGGTGATCCGTCATCCACACTGATATGTCTGCCAGACATGCAGAGATGCGATTCGCCACCTTATATGTGGCTCATGCTGGGTTAAATACAGTTTCTGTGACATCATGGTTCAGCTACAGAGATATGAGTAACTCCTTCAGGTCATCAATGATTACGTATCAATATTTGAAACATGATTTTGACAGACAACGAGCTGAATATTCATTATAGCTGTTTACTGTTTGCCTGACGACTTATCCTGAAAATTCCGCTGCTCTATGTTCGCGCCATACATTCAGTCTGAAACTGCCATCCTAGAAGTAGTTTGTGCTGATGTAAAGGTGAGGGGCGTTGTACAGAACAAATTAATCAGCGATTGGATAGTATCTAACCAATCAGAGTATCAAAGCCAATAATGTGATTCATGATTTGTGTAGGCCGGCTCTGGCCCAACCCATCGGTTTTCTGGGACTAATCAGGACGGTCAGAATGTGTTTGGATACTAGAAGAGGTCGTTAGACGAAAGCAAATCCAGACACATGGTGGAGAAGAAATGCTAGTGGGCGTGGCGTTTGGCCGGAGCGCTGTGGAAGGGTAGTCAGGCTAGTCTTCTGTAGGCTATGAGTGCCAAAGTTGTTCACATTTTAGTTTTTGCCTTAGCACCACACATCTTAGCATTTTACACATTTCGCTACACCCGCAATAACATCTGCTAAATATGTGTATGTGACCAATAAAATGTGATTTTATTTTATTTAAATCATCAAAGCTTGATGAAGACTTGATCATTTTAAGAAGCTGTGTAGTCAAAAACCAAAATGTGCATCGTTTTTTCTATAAGATGGCGTCGGAGAAGAAAGCAGACATTTTATGTGCCCTCAACAGTTTCCCTGGAAACCATAAGTGAATTGATCGCCCGCCATCTATCTTCTGAGCTCGTGCTACTAGGTGACCTAAACTGGGACATGCTTAACACCCCGGCCATCCTACAATCTAAGCTTGATGCCCTCAATCTCACACAAATTATCAATGAACCTACCAGGTACAACCCCAAATCAGTAAACACGGGCACCCTCATAGATGTCATCCTAACTAACTCACCCTCCAAATACACCTCTGCTGTTTTCAATCAAGATCTCAGTGATCACTGCCTCATTGCCTGCATCCGTAATGGGTCTGTGACCAAACGACCACCCCTTATCACTGTCAAACGCTCCCTGAAACACTTCTGCGAGCAGGCCTTTCTATTCGACCTGGCCGGGGTATCTTGGAATGACATTGACCTCATCCCGTCAGTAGATGATGCCTGGCTATTCTTTAAAAGTGCCTTCCTCACCATCTTAAATAAGCATGCCCCTCTCAAAAAAATTAGAATTAGGAATAGAAATAGTCCTTGGTTCACTCCGGACCTAACTGCCCTTGACCAGCACAAAAACATCCTGTGGCGTTCTGCATTAGCATCGAATAGCCCCCGTGATATGCAACTTTTCAGGGAAGTTAGGAACAAATATATACAGGCAGATAGAAAAGCTAAAGCAAGCTTTTTCAAACAGAAATTTGCATCCTGTAGTACTAACTCAAAAAAATTCTGGGACACTGTAAAGTCCATGGAGAATAAGAGCACCTCCTCCCAGCTGCCCACTGCTCTGAGGCTAGGAAACACTATCACCACCGATAAATCCACTATAATTGAGAATTTCAAATATAACGACACCATTCTGTATACTTCTGGCCCCTCATTGGACACTGAGTTAACTAACCTCCGGACGAGCTTCAATGGCATACAACTCTCCTTCCATGGCCTCCAACTGCTCTTAAACGCAAGTAAAACTAAATGCATGCTATTCAATCGATCACAGCCCGCACCTGCTCGCCCGTCCAGCATCACTACTCTGGACGGCTCTGACTTAGAATACCTGGGTGTCTGGTTAGACTGTAAACTCTCCTTCCAGACTCACATTAAGCATCTCCAATCAAAAATTAAATCTAGAATCGGCTTCCTATATCGCAACAAAGCATCCTTCACTCATGCTGCCAAACATACCCTCGTAAAACTGACCATCCTACCGATCCTCGACTTCGGTGATGTCATCTATAAAATAGCCTCCAACACTCTACTCAACAAACTGGATGCAGTCTATCACAGTGCCATCCGTTTTGTCACCAAAGCCCCATATACTACCCACTATTGCGACCTGTACGCTCTCGTTGGCTGGCCCTCGCTTCATACTCGTCGCCAAACCCACTGGCTCCATGTCATCTATAAGGCCCTGCTAGGTAAAGCCCCGCCTTATCTCAGCTCACTGGTCACCATAGCAGCACCCACTCGTAGCACGCGCTCCAGCGGGTATATCTCTCTGGTCACCCCCAAAGCCAATTCCTCCTTTGGTCGTCTTTCCTTCCAGTTCTCTGCTGCCCATGACTGGAACGAATTGTAAAAATCTCTGAAGCTGGAGACTCACATCTCCCTCACCAGCTGTCAGAGCAGCTTACATATCACTGCACCTGTACATAGCCCATCTGTACCTCATCCCCATACTGGTATTTATTTATTTATTTTGCTCCTTTGCACCCCAGTATCTCTACCTGCACATTCATCTTCTGCCGATCTACCATTCCAGTGTTTAATTGCTATATTGTAATTACTTCGCCACCATGGCCTATTTATTTCCTTAACTTACCTCATTTGAACTCACTGTATATAGACTTTTTGTTTTCTTTCTTCTACTGTATTATTGACTGTATGTTTTGTTTATTCCATGTGTAACTCTGTGTTGTTGTATGTGTCGAATTGCTATGCTTTATCTTGGCCAGGTCGCAGTTGCAAATGAGAACTTGTTCTCAACTAGCCTACCTGGTTAAATAAAGGTGAAATAAATACATGTAAAAAAATAAAAGGGCTCGTAAGTAAGCATTTCCCGATAAGGTCTACACCTGTTATATTTGACGCATCTGACTAAGAACATTTTATTTGATTTAAAATTGGATTTGATTTGATTTTGGGTCCCCAGGACCAAGATTGAGAACCAATGACTACAGGGATGCTGCTGTTTCCTTTCCAACTACTGAGTCAACTAACTAGTGAGTCCTTTAATGCAAACAAAAACCTAAAAGATTTGAACATGTATTTCAATAATACATTCAGCAGAACAAGCACGGTTGGATTGATATTCCCCCTGTACTCTGTTTCTCTGAACGTGAAGAAAAAGTCAATTAATTGTTGTTGAACATTGCATTTAATTTGATATTGGTAAATCTATTCAGCATTTTCTCAGATTTAACACGGTCTCTGCATGTTCCCAGGATGATTCCCCTGCATACCAGTAACCGTACTGTAGTTACAACTGCCCTGCAATAAAATGATCATCTGAAGCTCACACCCACCCACATTTCCATGGAGATCTCCCCCACTGCTAGTGATATCACTTACACCACACGCACCTCAATCTACACTTATGCCTTAACACAACATACCCACCGGCCTCAAGAACAATCGTTAGAAACTATTTATTATCAGATGAAATATGTCCTCTATGTCTGTTGTCTTTCAAGTCGAAGCTCCCCGTCCCCATTCTCCCTTCTTTCTTTAATATTTCACAAGTCTCTGGAAAAAAAGTCCTCACCAACACCTCATTGAGATGGAGATTTACTAAACCCAACAAACCAGATTATCAATGCTCCCGCTCGTCTTTAAGAAGCGATGGGGTTTTAATTTGTACAAATCATGATGTGATTTTTCTTCCTTTCCATCCCTTTAAGAAATAGCAGGGTTTTGCGAATTAATTAGCTGGCATTTATATAAAAATAGGTTTTGTGTGACATCTGGTGTGGTTGTAAGTGTTAATGAGTTCTATTCAGTACGATATGCATCTGTTGACTGGGGCTGTCTGATATGACAGCCCTGTGATGATCTCAGACGTAGCCAGGGTGGAAGGGAGGAGAGAGGGAGGAGAAAGGGATGGGTGGTAATGGATGGTGAGAGTTCACTCCTTCTTTTGGGAAAATAGCATGTTGTCAGAATGAGGGCCTTTGACTCCCAAAATATCACTGTACGAATAGAGGATGAGCTAAATGATTCTCCAAGGGCATAAATTGAATAATCATTTCAACAGATTGCTAGACAGGCTGTAGGCCTCTGCTCTGTGATGTGGTGTGTTTTGTTAAGTTCCTCTTCTACAAAATGCCAAGCAGCTTCAGGAATGTGATGGGAGCCTGCATACTGTCTGTTTCCTCAACACACAATACAAACATGTTACATATGTAAATCAATTAGCTTAATCCGGAAAAAAATACATGTGTACTTTTTTTATTTATTGACTGTTGATGTCTATTTTTACATGGGCTCAGTTCATGGTTACGGTGTCCATATTAGGAGAGCCAAAGTCCTGCCGAGATTGAGGCTGTCTTAATATGGACACCATACACGGTGTTGTTCCTACTGTTTATTCCTGGATGAGTCAAACTAGCAGATCTGTGTTAGAAGTCTTTATTAGCTATTAAACATTTGGATGCTACACTGGCCGTGTCATAATCGCTGGTCATCATTAACACAAACCTCCTCAGTGCATTGTGTATGACTGAGAGGAGTCTGCAGTGTAAGTATGATGAGTAAACTGTACTGTAGTAAGATTTAGTAGAATACAGAATACAGTACATTTAGCACCCGATCAGAGGAGTGTAAATGCTTTTTTTAGGCTGGATCATGTTGTTGAATTGAATTGTAGTGTTGTATGTTTTAATTATGTAATGCATTGATTGTTGCTGCCTTCTCGGCCAGGTCTCCCTTGAAAAGAGACTCCGGGTGTCATTGGGCTTTTCCTGGTTAAATAAAGGTTAAATCAAATAAATAAATCATAAATACAGCCCTTCTGGTCTATTTATGGTACTGTTGTTAAAGACTGTTCAGTGTACCACACAGTTTACCGTGATTCAGGGGAAGAGCAGCTGAACTGCTGCTATACAGTCGTCCGTATTGCTAAACAAACAGGCATATTAGCCAGTAATCCCTGTTATTCAGGTGGCATTGCGTTGCTCGGCTATGCCATTGTCCCTTCTATGCTCAACATCCTGGCATTACTCATCTCTACAGCAGAGCACGGCTGGGAGTTCTCTTTCGTTTTCTCTTTGTTCGCATCCCAAATGGAACCCTATTCCCTATGTAGTGCACTACTTTTAACCATTACATAGGTAATAGGATGCTATTTTGGACACACATTTGTAGGGGGGGTGGTTTATTGGGATAAAAATGTTTATTTTTTATTTTTTTTTACTGTAGAATGTTATATAGCCTAGCTGAGAAAATACTGTTAAATTAGCTTAGTGTAGGTGAGAATGTTGTTAGGCAGAGGGAAAATTTCCTTGTTTGAGATTAAATGTATTCATTTACCCATTTCCACATATCTTATGTGAATGATACAGTATATCTATATCAAATCAAGCTTTATTTATACAGCACATTTCAGACATGGAGTGCAACACAATGTGAATCACAGGAATAAAACTTGGTTCATGTACACATTTATTTGTTGTGTTTAATTAGCCTAGTTAGCCAAGTTACTGACTGACTAGGCGTATTGTTATTCATGTTTTTGTTATGGTGGAGAGGAAGTAAGATCACTAAAAAGCAGCATGCTACCAGACCACCACAGGACCCTAGAGGTATTAGTCAATGCTTGTGAATTGGATATTGAATTGCCCATTTTAGATCAATAATACCAACAAAATGGTTGGATTGTTCAGAAATGTGTGCTGTAAATGTTAACAGGGCTTTAGTGATGAAAGGTACATAATAAATGTGTCATCTCTCTATCAGGCCACTGCGTTCTGTGACAAGGGCCTGGATGGTGACACATCTGCTTCAAGCTGCCTGCCTGAATGCTGGGGCCTTCAATGGTACCTTCCCTTTGATTACAGCAAGAGTCTCCTTATCTCTGTCTCGTAGCCATTTAACACATAGTGCATGTAACAACTCACATTCATAGAAACTGCTATGAACACAACACCTGACTCATATTCACTTTTCTCTGGCTATGTTTAGACTCGCAGCACCATTCTGATATTTTTTCCACTAATTGGTCTTTTGACCAATCACATTGGTTTTTCAGAGCTGATCTGATTGGTCAAAAGACCAATTAGGGGAAAAAAATATCAGACTTGGGCTGCTTGTCCAAATGCAACCTATTTGTCCTATTCTTCAGTCTTGTCTGGGATATATATTTTAGTTGGCTGTGTGATATATTATATACCTGAATACAAAAGTACAGTATTCACCCTGGATATGATACTTTCATTGATTAATTACCAAAAAAAATCACAAGTGTTGTCATGATGGAAAAAGTCTGCATGTTGTCAGATGTTACCAGAGTAGTTATTAAAAATAAGAACTAAGAAATAAGAACAGACTAATAAAGTTTTGTGTTGTAACCTACAAAACAATGAACATGAGTAGGTTCTACCAAATGTTATTGCATTTGATGGTCATCCCCCACATTTCACCATTTTAAAGCCTTGATAGTTGCATCCATCCACCCTGTTGTCAACTGTCTGCTGATAGCTGACAACAGGGTGGCAGGTGTTTTGATGAGCTGCTCTAGAGTTCCATGACTCAGCAGACTCACCTGAGAATAGAAGGATGGACACGTCCGTTTTTATAAAAGTCTGAGTGATTTAGGGAGGAGAGTGCCTGAGTGTCAGTGAGTACAGTAAATCCAATCCAACCAGTGGCCCTGGATAATTAAGCAATAAGTCCCAAGGGGGTGTGGTATATATCCAGGCACTACGTGTTGTGTCTTGCGTAAGAACAGCCCTCAGCCATGGTATATTGGCCGTATACCACAAACCCGAGGTACCGTATGTCATGCCCTGGCCTTAGTATTCTGTGTTTTCTTTATTATTGTGGTTAGGCCAGGGTGTGACATGGGTGATTATGTGTTTGTCTTGTCTAGGTTTTTTTTGTAGATTGATGGGGTTGTGTTCAGTGTAGTATTCTAGGTAAGTCTATGGTTGCCTAGAGTGGTTCTCAATCAGAGGCAGGTGTTTATCGTTGTCTCTGATTGGGAACCATATTTAGGCAGCCATATTCTTTGGGTATTTCGTGGGTGTGTTCCTGTCTCTGTGCTTTGCACCAGTTAGGACTGTTTCGGGTTGACCACGGTTTCTTATTTTGTATAGTGTTCACGGTTTCATATTTTATTAAAGATGTTTATAAATAACCACACTGCATTTTGGTACACCTCTCCTTCCCAGGATGAAAACTGTAACACCGTATTGCTATAATAAATTGGTTACCAACGTAATTAGAGCAGTAAAACTAAGTGTTTTGTCATACTCGTGGTATATGGTCTGATATACCACGGGTGTCAGCCAATCGGTATTCAGTGCTCGAACCACCCAGTTTATAATGTGCTATATGTCATCACACAGACCGCCATAGTGAAGGAGGTTTACATAGTGTACTTCTCTGTACATAGTTTACTTCTCTGTGCCCTGAAGAGATCTCAGGTAGTTCGTCTGAGGGCTCTGGAGGTCACTTGAATATTATGTCTCTGTAGCACCTGTAGAGAGATGGATAAAGGTACATAATGATCTTGAAAGAGAAAGCAAGAGTTAACATTTACATTGTTGATGGAGGACTATAAGGGTCCAATTAGACAAATGGATGTGTAAAAGACGCAGCAACTGAATGGTTTTCAGTGGAGGGAAGGTGGTCTAGGCTTCTGTTGTGCTGTCCGACAGAAAAGTTGCAAAGACTATCCATCAAATGTAAAACAGTGTTTATCCCCCCACCAAACAGCCTTGGTGGACATGCATTTCATGCATTTTGGTTTGGAGGTAGCCTTACTCTGAGGTTCAAGTTGTATCTTCACCCCTGACCACCAATTGGCCCAGGGCCTCCTGCAAAACCCTCTAATCTCAGTATCTCTGACAGGGAGTTACCCCAGGAGTAGACAGGTTTATGGTGCACAGGGCTTCTCCACTCCTCATACGAGTGGAGCATTAGCTATACATACTTTTGTGAAAAAGGCATGACTTACTGACACGGAGTGCTCTATATTCCTTTATGGTAGCAGGGCTCCACCTGAATGCAGGGAAATGTCATGCCTTGGATTATCGTTGTATTCATCTCATTTACATTACATTTAAGTCATTTAGCAGACGCTCTTATCCAGAGCGACTTAGAAATTGGTGCATTCACCTTATGACATCCAGTGGAACAGTAGTGCATCTAAATCTTTTAAGGGGGGGGGGGGTGAGAAGGATTACTTTATCCTATCCTAGGTATTCCTTAAGTACCTAGGTATCTCCACCAAGTACCTGGAAATCACATGACAAACCTGCATAGATTAACAAAAGAAAATGGTAACTGTATTTAGTCAATTGAAGTCATGACAGCCATAGCTTCTTTACACAATGAGTGTACAGGTTTCAACTAATTGTGGTCTACATTGAGCAAAAAACTTGCACGGTTTTAATGAATCCCCTGGGACAGAAACCACCCATGTCTGTATTATCGAATGAGCTTCCCAAGTTATAAGCTTAGCTACGATTCTGCATGATATAGAATAACATGTGTGGATCTATCTCTATCTGACCTTGTGAATAAACTCCAAGAACAAGATGATGTTCCTGGTGGCTGGGAGGTTCCCAACCTCTTGACATCTGTCTGGGTGTTAGGGATGTTAACCTGTTATCTTATCTCTGAAATATGCCGCAAACTCATCACATTTAGATGTGCACGAACGTTCTCGTAGGTTTTGCGGGGATAGGATTTATCAGGCCATCAATGGCCGAGATGAGCACTCTCAAGTTATTCTGATTATTAGTGATTAAGTTAGAAAAATGAGCCCGTCTGGCATTTCTAATTGCCTTGTTACACAGTACCAGTCAAACGTTTGGACACGCCTACTCATTCAAGGGTTTTTCTTTATTTTTGAAATATTTTCTATATTGTAGAATAATAGTGAAGACATCAAAACTAGTAGTGAAGACATCAAAACTAACACATATGGAATCATGTAGTAACCAAAAAAAAAGAGTTGTACAAATCAAAATATATTTTATATTTGAGATTCTTCAAAGTAGCCACCCTTTGCCTTGATGTCAACATGAATATTAAAACTGCACAACACAATGATTGTATCATAGTTCTCAAGGACAATAGACAATAGCTCAGATCAATCTGTAAAGAAAGTGAGGCAGTGCTTTACTGCTCTATACAGGGTTATAGCCAACACTGGTGGCTGACATTTACACAGTATATAGCATGATGCTCAAAATTCCCAAAGTCGTTTGAAAGACTAAGAGCGGCACTACAGTCTGAAGACAGCCATGTTTCATTGAGGAACAGGCAATCAACTGCACTCAGTAATGAGGTCATTAACGAGAAAGGTTTCACCACTGATTGCACTAACATTTAAAAGCCATATTCAATGAGTATGGGCCGCTCGTGGTAACCAATGCATTAACAATCAAATGATTGTGACAACCACATTTTCGGACAGTCTCCAATCTATCAGAATGGTAGGAGATGACAGTTTGTATAAACTCACTAGACGGCGGAGTTAAAGGAACATAAATTAGGTTACTCACAATAACTATAGTGCCATTTCTACAGGAGCTGATATGCTTTCCAAGTCCTCTGTTGCTTATTCTGACAGGGAGAACTGGAGCACTACCAGACCCTGTCTGTCAGTCTCTAAAACAGTTTGCGATGTTGCTGGAAATAATCCTGGAACCCCTGCGGTTAGGGTGAATCCCGTCTCTTTTAAAAAAGTTCTGGTTGCTCCCACAGCAAATCAAAGTTGTCACAAAAAGAGACATTCCTGTCGTTGCAAAGTTTCTTCAGGTACTCGTTTGGGGCAAAGAGTCGGCTGAAACATTCAGAACCCCTTCAGTAGAACGGGAGGGGGCCAGAGATATTTATTATTTTCTCTGTGCTAGCGAGGGTCTCCCTCAGTTCCTCAGATCGCCTAAAACGAAGGTCGTTAAAACCTACATGAATGATGATGGTGTCAATATTGGAGTAGTTGGCCAGAAACGTGGGCAACAGGGAGTTGATGTCATGGACACGGGCTCTTGGGAGACAGTGAACCTTCATCAGTCCACAGATCGTAGGCAAGCCAACATCTCTTACCATTGAGCTGCCCACAACGATGGTGGTCGGGATGAAATCCGATAGGGAAGTGACCTGCTGAAGCATGGTGGCCGTGGGGAAGGGTGCTACTGGGCTGCCGTGCTGACTCCCGGGGGTGGTAGGTCCGTCTCAATAGGGGTGAAGAGGTTTGATAGCTGGATCGGGTCTTCTCGGATATATGTAATGAATGACAGTATATATTACAATTGCTGCATCTTTCATGGTTCTCTCCCTCTCTCTCTCTTCCCCTCTCTTCCCTCTCACCCTCTCTCCCCCCTTCGCTTCCTTATCTCTCCACACTCCTCCTCCTCTCCAGAGTCTGGTTTCACCCTGTATCTGTAGTGGGAGCAGCATCCTCAGCCTCTCCAGAGTCTGGTTTCACCCTGTATCTGTAGTGGGAGCAGCATCCTCAGCCTTTTCAGTTAGGGGAGGTGGGGGGCACCAGGTTTTGGAGCTGTTGAGCTCCCCTTACAAAGACTCTGCTGAGCACCCAGGCTAGAACAATAAGCACCCAGGCTAGAACAATAAGCACCCTGGCTTTCAGCATGATCGGATTCAGCTATAGTAGCATACCGACATGTTCAGCCAAATCAGTACAATACAGAAAGAGAGAGAAACAGAGGGAGAGAATGAGAGAGAGAGAGATGGGGGAGAGAGAGAGAAACAGAGGGAGAGAAGGAGAGAGAGAGAGGGATGGGGGAGAGAGGGAGGGAGGGAGGGAGGTAGGGAGGGAGAAACAGAGGGAGGGAGGGAGGGAGGGAGGGAGGGAGGGAGGGAGGGAGGGAGAAACAGAGGGAGGGAGGGAGGGAGGGAGGGAGAAACAGAGGGAGAGAAGGAGAGCGAGAGAGAGGGATGGGGGAGAGAGAGAGAGTGAGAGAAAGAGAGAATGAGCGAACGAGAGAAAAATACCTGCACTCTGGCAAATGATTATTTTGCTTTAGCAGATGCTCTTGTTAAAGGTGACTCAATGAGGTAAATATCTACTGAGTCCAGTCAGACGGTATCTGTTTGACCTACAACTACTCATCCACAGCAACTGTGCAATTATAGAACAAGCAATACAGTACACAGAGCAAAAACTGTGTGTCATCAAAATCTGGTCATTATTGTCTCTCACCCCAAACATTGTCATAAATACTGTGTATAATGTACAAACATTAATGGAGTAATCATGGATGGGAACACACATGATTTGATTTTGATTTGATTTGACATAGCAAAGAACATAGCAAAGAACATAGCATTCATTCTGCTTAGCCAAAGCAAACACACGCACACAAAGAATACCACCTTCAGTATTCACAAAAGCTCCACACACAGGTTTGATTAATCTCCTTTGCTCTCAGGTTGTTGTTTTTGTATCTCTGGTCCTCGGGTGAATCTCTCTGTTTGTGTATTTATCCCCTCGGTCACAGTGTGCAGACGTAGCCTGCTGTTACCAGTCTGTGGCCTAGATAGCAATTAGCAGTGTGTTTCGCCTCCCTGATCCTATATGCACACACACACACACACACACACACACACACACACACACACACACACACACACACACACACACACACACACACACAGCACTTTGCCTCGCTGGGAAATCAGGCCCTCTTCATAAGAATCTCCCAGCTCTGTGTGTCACTATAGAGAACAAATACTCACATGTCAGAAATGCTGCATATACTCTTATTTATGTCATTATCAGATGACTGCTCACTTCACTCAGCATGACAACAATGAGAGATCAATATGACAACAATGAGAGATCAGCATGACAACAATGATAGATCAATATGACAATAATGAGAGATCAATATGACAACAATGAGAGATCAATATGACAACAATGATAGATCAATATGACAACAATGATAGATCAATATGACAACAATGAGAGATCAATATGACAACAATGAGAGATCAATATGACAACAATGATAGATCAATATGACAACAATGATAGATCAATATGACAACAATGAGAGATCAATATGACAACAATGAGAGATCAATATGACAACACTGATAGATCAATATGACAACAATGAGAGATCAATATGACAACAATGAGAGATCAACATGAAAACAATGAGAGATCAACAATGAGAGATCAACATGACAACAATGAGAGATCAGCAATGAGAGATCAACATGACAACAATAAGAGATCAATATGACAACAATGAGAGATCAGCATGACAACAATGAGAGATCAACATGACAACAATGAGAGATCAACAATGAGAGATCAACATGACAACAATAAGAGATCAATATGACAACAATGAGAGATCAATATGACAACAATGAGAGATCAACATGAAAACAATGAGAGATCAACAATGAGAGATCAGCATGACAACAATGAGAGATCAGCATGACAACAATGAGAGATCAACATGACAACAATGAGAGATCAACAATGAGAGATCAACATGACAACAATAAGAGATCAGAATGACAACAATGAGAGATCAACATGACAACAATGAGAGATCAGCATGACAACAATGAGAGATCAACATGACAACAATGAGAGATCAACAATGAGAGATCAACATGACAACAATAAGAGATCAGAATGACAACAATGAGAGATCAACATGACAACAATGAGAGATCAGCATGACAACAATGAGAGATCAACATGACAACAATCGGAGATCTCATTGTTGATGAACAGTATTCTCACATAGGTGTTCCTTTTGTCCAGGTGGGATGATGGTGTTGATGTGAGCCATGACGAGCCTTTCAAAGCATTTCATGGCTACAGATGTGAGTGCTAGACAGGTTACCATGGCGTTCCTGGGCATAGGGACTACAGTGGTCTGCTTGAAACATGTACAGTTGAAGTCGGAAGTTTACATACACCTTAGCCAAATACATTTAAACTTTTTCACAATTCCTGACATTTAATCCTAGTAAAAATTCCCTGTCTTAGGTCAGTTAGGATCACCAATGTATTTTAAGAATGTGAAATGTCAGAATAATATTAAAGAGAAGGATTTCTTTCAGCTATTATTTCTTTCATCACATTCCCACTGGGTCAGAAGTTAACATACACTTAAATAGTATTTGGTAGCATTGCCTTTAAATTGTTTAACTTGTGTCAAACATATCGTGTAGCCTTCCACAATCTTTCCACAAAAAGTTGGGGAAATTTTGGCCCATTCCTCCTGACAGAGCTGGTGTAACTGAGTCAGGTTTGTAGGCCTCCTTGCTCACACACGCTTTTTCAGTTCAGCCCACAAATATTCTATAGGATTGAGGTCAGGGCTTTGTGATGGCCATTTTCCCACCTCATGGTGCCATCTATTTTGTGAAGTGCACCGGTCCCTCCTGCAGCAAATCACCCCCACAACATGCTGCTGTCTCCAGCGTCCTTCACGGTTGGGATGGTGTTCTTCGGCTTGCAAGCATCCCCCTTTTTCCTCCAAACGTAACGATGGTCATTATGGCCAAACAGTTCCATTTTTGTTCACATGATAATCAAAATTTCCTATACCCATCATGAGGTTGCTAAAACCTAGTCTATGAATTAAAGTTTACAACATAGGTGCACAGGTTGAAAGAAAAATGTTAGTTATCAAGGTGACAGACAGTGACACATTCAATAGCTCCTTGCACACTCTTGCCTGCATCTATCTGATCTGGGGTGTAATCATTAGTCCAAACAGTTGCAAATGACAATTTATATTGGACAAATTCATGAATGTTGATCCCTGTTTAAGAAAGGTTTTTCAGCAGAATCAGCGGAATGAATACAGCCCTGATCACCTGCAAACACAGTTCACTTTCATAGCAGTCATGTTGTGTGCCTTTTTGCATCTATGCGCTCTCCTCCTTTCACCTTTTCCCTTTGCTTGTGGACTTCAATGCACAACGCACCAGCTGTATGTGACCAGGTGAAAAAAACTTTTCAAGCCAAACCGTCATACCATTACCGCTAACCGCTACACACAGCCTACATCATTGTCACCATAGAACTAGCCCGTTAGTAAAGTACAGTGTACAGCAAGCAGTTTAACAGAAAATAAATGTATAAAACCAAAAGCTTACCTTGACTTGGAATAGTTCCAGTTTTGGATAGCCATAGATATCTAGCTAACATAGCATCCCTCTCTGTTTGAGATGGGTGTTTGAACAGGCTAAACTAGCTACGGTAGCTGCATTTGCGAATGTTAGGTAAGTAAGTGAAGGTGAAAAAAACACAACGGAATATAGCTAGCTCTCTCTCTCTCTCTCTCTCTCTCTCTCGCTTCTCCTTCATTTTAGAAAAAAATATTTTGTTAAAATGGTTCAACTATGTGAATATAATTTGTATATATTTATGTAAAAAGGATAACCTTTTTAATGTATCACTATTAAACATTTTATGAAATTCACTGAGAAGGATGGTCCTCCCCTTCCTCCTCTGAAGAGCCTCCACTGACAGAGAGCGTGATCACACAGTCATCCGGAACATCTGGTGATCTCATGCATTGTTCAGTGTTGCTAGCCTCGAAGCGAGCAAAGAAGATATTTAGCTGGTCTGGTAGGCTTGCGTCACTGGACAGCTTGAGGCTGTATTTCCCTCTTTTTGCAAGCCCTGCCACATCTGACGAGCATCAGAGCTGGTGTTGTAGGATTCGATCTTGGTCCTATAATGAATTTGTTAAAAACGGTTCAACTATTCTCTCTCTTTGAGTCAACTGCTCACCACATTTTATGCGCTGAAGTGCTAGCTACAGTAGCTGTAGCTTATGCTTTCAGTACTAGATTCATTCTCTGGTTATTTGATTGGGTGGACAACATTTCAGTTCATGCTACAAGAGCTTTGATAGGTTGGAGGACGTCCTCTGGAAGTAATCATAATTACTGTGTAAGTCTATGGAATGAGATCCATGAGCCTCCTAGGTTTTGTATTGAAGTCAATGTACCCAGAGGAGGATGGAAACTAGCTGTGCTCCGGCTACACCATGGTGCTACCCTACAGAGTGCTGTTGAGGCTACTGTATACCTCTATTGTAAAACAGTGTGTTTTAATTCATTATTCGGTGACGTGAATATCATTTGTATAGATTTCTCTAAAAAGGATAACCTTTTTAATGTATCACCTGTTTGATGGTTCGTTGAAAGACGAGTGTGATATCTTATTATAAGTGTCCAGATTAGTGTCCCACTCGTTGAATGCGGCAGCTCTAGCCTTTAGCTCGGTGCAGATGTTGCCTATAATCCATGGTTTCTGGTTGGGATATGTACATACAGCCACTGTTGGGATGATGTACTTATTAGTGATGTTGGTGACCAATGTGGTAAACTCCTCAATGCCATTGGAGGAGTCCCTGAACATATTCCAGTCTGTGCTAGCGGAACAGTCCTCTAGCTTAGCATCTGCTTCATTGGACCACATTGGACCACTGGTACATCCTCTTTGAGTTTTTCCTTGTAAACAAGAATCAGGAGGATAGAGTTATGGTCAGATTTGCCAAATGGAGGGCGAGAGAGAGCTTTGTATGTGTCTCTGTCTGTGGAGGAAAGGTAATCTAGAGTTTTTCTGCCGATAGTTGTACAGGTGACATGATGGTGGAAATGAGGTAAAACAGATTTAAGTTTTCCTGCATTAAATTCACCGGCCACTAGGAGCGGCACCTCTGGGTGAGAGCATTTTATTGTTTAGTTATGGCTCTATACAGTTTGTTGAGTGAGGTTTTAGTCCCAGCATCAGTTTGTTGTGGTAAAGAGACAGCTACGAAAAATATAGATGAAAACTCTTGATAAATAGTATGGTTTACAGTGTATGATGAGGTATTCTAACTCAGGCAAGCAGAACCTCGAGACTTCCTTAATATTAGAGATCGTGCACTAGCTGTTAATAACAAAGAAACACACACACCCTCCCTTGAGCTTCCCCGGCGCCACTGTTTTGTCCTGGCAATTTATAGAAAAAACTGCTAGATTTATATTTATCACGTCCTTGTTCAGCCACAACACAGAGAAACATAGGATATTTCAGTTCTTCAGATTACGTTGATAGGATTGACTCGAACGGAGCTCATCCAGTTTATTCTCCAGTGATTGCACGTTGTCCAATAGAACAGAGGGTAGAGGCAGTTTATCCACTCTCCATCGTAGTCTCGTCAAGTATCCCACACGCCGGCCTCTATAGCACTGTCTCCTCCTTCTTCGAGTGTCAGGGATTTGGGCCTGGTACGGGATAATCAATGTCTTTCGCCTCCGACTCATTGAAGTACAAGTCCTCGTCCAAATTGAGGTTAGTGATAGATGTTCTGATGTCCAGAAGCTCACATTATGTATAAAAAAAGTTAATATTGGTGCAAAGAAATACACAAAATTGCACAATTGGTCAGGAGTCTGTAAAACAGCCTACTATTCCCTCCAGCTCCATTCTGGTAGGAGAATATGAGATGTGTGAGGAGGAGAGAGAAGAAGAAAGCAGATGAGAGGGGAAAAAATAAGAGAAGATGGTGAGCAGAAGACGTGAGAATGAAGGGGTGGAAACTTTAGCCAGCTTGACTAAACAAATCCTTAAAACGTTACTGATACTCTTTACACCCTCCCTCAACTCATTTTGGGGGTTGAGGATCGAAGAGAGTGAGAGAGAGCGAGAGAGAGCGAGAGAGAGTGAGAGAGTGAGAGAGAGAGAGAGAGAGAGAGAGAGAGAGAGAGAGAGAGAGAGAAAGAGAGTGAGAGAGAGAGAGAGAGAGAGAGAGAGAGAGAGAGAGAGTGGGAGAGAGAAAGAGAGTGAGAGAGAGAAAGAGAGAGAGAGAGAGAAAAAAGACTATGGAAGTTTCTAAAGCTAAACTAAAGTTTCCACCATTAAATTTAAACTAAAGTTTCCACCAATAAAGCTAAACTAAAGTTTCCACCATTAAAGCTAAACTAAAGTTTCCACCATTAAAGCTAAACTAAAGTTTCCACCAATAAAACTAAACTAAAGTTACCACTACCAATTCTAAACTAATTAACGAGTCTCTAACTCGCCTAGCAATGGCGCGTCTGCCCCCTCTCTGTGGAGGGCAGAGGAAACATGCAGATATAGCTCATCTGTGTTCTATATACACTCTGCATACTGCATAATATCCGAACTGCGTCCTCTAGCTGCCTGCCTGGCTACCTGAAGTACCGGCCAACAGAGGCGACTGTCCAGATGGATGGATGCAGGTGCGTACGCTTATGCAGGGGCTGTCTGGTAGGGGTTTGGTGTTTGAATGATGGGTGCTGGTGGTGTTGTGTGAGTGAGTGGAGTGGGGGTTGGAGTGTGTGTGTGTGAGGTACGGTGGGTAGTCTGTGGTTCACGTGACCCCTTCCTCTCCTCCAAAAGTTGTACTTCTTCAAAAATACTCTTTAATCAGCATTTCAGAGCTTAGTCATGGTTTCCTGGCTCTGCCGCGCAACCTCGTTTATCCTCTGCATTTCAGCTTGCATATAAACGCGATGCAGGGAGAGTGTGTGTGTGTGTGCGTGCATGTGAGAGAGGCTATCAGCTTCCAGCAGCACCACTGAGGTACTCACTACTACTCACTTCTCTGTCCCCAGCACTCAGCTAGCTAGCTAGCAGGCCTAGTACACAAGCTACATTTCTCTGTCCCAAGCTCTCAGTTAGGAAGTCCAGGATCCAGTTGCAGAGGGAGGTGTTTAGTCCCAGGGTCATTAGCATAGTGATGAGCTTGGAGGGCACTGTGGTGTTGAACGCTGAGCTGTAGTCATTGAATAGCATTCTCACATAGGTGTTCCTTTTGTCCAGGTGGGAAAGGGCAGTGTGGGGTGCAATAGAGATTGCATCATCTGTGGATCTGTTGGTACGGTATGCAAATTAGAGTGGGTCTAGGGTTTCTGGGATAATGGTGTTGATGTGAGCCTTGACCAGCCTTTCAAAGCATTTCATGGCTACAGACGTGAGTGCTATGGGTCAGTAGTCATTTAGGCAGGTTACCTTAGTGTTCTTGAGCACAGGAACTTTGGTGTTCTGCTTGAAACGTATGTATTACAGACTCAGACCGGGAGAGGTTGAAAATGTCAGTGAAGATACTTGCCAGTTGGTCAGCGCATGCTCTTAGTACACATACTGGTAATCCTTCTGGCCCTGCGACCTTGTGAATGATGACCTGTTTAAAGGTTTTACTCACATCGGCTGCTGAGAGCTTGATCACACTGTCATCCGGAATGCATCTTTCAGTGTTACTTGCCTCGAAGCGAGCATAGAAGTTATGTAGATCGTCTGGTAGGATCATGTCACTGGGCAGCTCTCGGATGTGCTTCTCTTTGTAGTCTGTCATAGTTTGCAAGCCCTGCCACATCACATCGATTTTAGTCCTTTATTGACACTTTGCCTGTTTGATGGTTCGTCGAAGGGCATAGCAGGATTTCTTATAAGCTTCCGGGTTAGAGTCCCAAACCTTGAAAGTGGGGTCTCAACCCTATAGCTCAGTGCGAATGTTGTCTGTAATCCATGGCTTCTGGTTTGGGTATGTACATTTGCGTTACCTTGAAAGATAGAAAGACATTGTAGAAAGGTTTTTGTTGGTTTAAACTAATGTTGAGGAGGTCGACTGTTTGAGGAATTTTATGTACAGTTACTGTGGGGACGACATCCTCGAGGCACTTATTGATAAAGCCAGTGACTGATGTGGTGTACTCCTCAATGCCATCGGAAGAATCCCGGAACATGTTCCAGTCTGTGATAGCAAAACAGTCCTGTAGTTTAGCATCTGCTTCATCTGACCACTTTTTTATAGACTGAGTCACTGGTGCTTCCTGCTTAAATTTTTGCTTGTAAGCAGGAATCAGGAGGATATATTGTGTTCAGATTTGCCAAATGGAGGGCGAGGGAGATCTTTGTACGTGTCTCTGTGTGTAGTAAAGGTGGTCTTGAATAGTTTTCCCTATGGTTGCACATTTATCATGCTGATAGAAATTAGGTAAAACTGATTTAAGTTTCCCTGCATTAAAGTCCCAGCTACTAGGAGCGCCGCCTCTGGATGTACATTTTCCTGTTTGCTTATGGCCTTATACAGCTCATTGAGTGCGTTTTTAGTGCCAGCATCAGTCTAGTGATTTGTAGACAGCTACGAAAAATACAGTTGAAAACTCTCTAGGTAGATAGTGTGGTCTACATCTTATCATGAGATACTCTACCTCAGGTGAGCAAAACCTCGAGACTTCCTTATATATTGTGCACCATCTGTTATTTACAAAAATATTTACAAAGGTATATGCACAGGCCCCCACCCTGTATCTTACCAGAGGCTGCTGTTCTATCCGGCCGATAGAGTGCATAACCCGCTCTCTGTATGTTCTTAATGCCGTCGTTCAGCCACGACTCTGTGAAACATAAGATATTGCAGTTCTTAATGTCCCATTGGTAGGATATACGTGCTTTCAGTTCGTCCCAGTGATTTAACAGTTATTGAAAATTAGCTAGCAGGATGGAAGACAGAGGCAGATTAGCCACTCGTCGCCTGATCCTCACAAGACACCCCAATCTTTTTCCGCAAAATCTCATTTTCTTTCTCCAGCGAATGACGCAGATCTGGGCCTGGTCGGGTGTCTGTAGAATATCCCTCCCCTCCGACTCATTGAAGAAAAACTCTTTGTCTAATCTGAGGTGGGTAATTGCAGTTCTGATGTCCAGAATCTCTTTTCGGTCATAAGAGACGGCAGCAGCAACATTATGTACAAAACAAGTTACGAACAAGGCGAAAATACAAACAAAATAGCATGGTTGGTTAAGAGCCGATAAGACGGCAGCCATCCCCTCCGGTGCCATTATGGAAAGTGGAGCTCCTTCAATAAACATTCCCGCGATGGCACATTGGTAGTAGTCAGTGACAAAATACGAATACTAAGCTGGGTTGAGCTTGGTTAAAACCCTGGATGGGAGACTAAAGGCATAGCTGTAGATAAATCAACTGTCTGGTAGTAGGTGCTGCCCAGTCTTAACCATGGAGACTCATACCTGAAAATACAAATATTGTATTTTGTTTAACGTGAAACCTACAAGGAAAGCATTTCTTTTGTAGAGATTCAATTTTCAGATTCAATTGTCAGAAAAGACACTTTTCTTATAATATTATAGATGACTCATAGAATTTATATACCATATCATACCATATCTATGCAGGAAATGATACACAATCATGCAATCAATGATGTATGTTATGTAAGGAATATAAGGCATGTAACTTAACACGTATACAAATACACTACTGACATATAAGGAAAAATTTGTAAGTCGCTCTACCAATTTGTAAGTCGCTCTGGATAAGAGCGTCTGCTAAATGACTTAAATGAAATGTAATGTAATGAAAAACATACTAAATAAGATCACTTATTAGATTTTTGTACAAATAATCTTCTTCTGCCATACAAGATTCTTATTTGTGTTTCATGATTTATTTCGATATCAGGATTTTGCCCGGTAAGGACCGGTGTTGATTTGGCCCAAACATAAAGGTCTATGATTTACAAGTTTTGACAGTATGGTAAAGAAGAGTACAGTAGGGTACAGTACAGATACAATACAGTAGAGTACAGTACAGTACAGATACAATACAATAGAGCACAGTACAGTACAGATACAATACAATAGAGTACAGTACAGTACAGATACAATACAATAGAGCACAGTAGAGTTTAGTACAGTTTAATGTACTGCATTGTACCCTACCTTACTCTAATGTGCTAAACTGAACTGCACTGTACTCTACTGAATTGAACTCAAGGGCGATTTATCGCTGAAGCAGAATGCAAAAGGTCATTTCCGATTGAGACAACATATGCAGCTTTTACCGTGAATATAGTCTCCACTAACACGGGAACATTGTGCTGTAACGCCAAACTACAGCCAGTACATTCAACTAAGTTAGATAAACAATATCATATCACAGTGATAGCTAGAAAAATATTTTTTCTGTAAACGTATGAATGTTATTGTAGTTGAAGTGGTCTGTTGGTTTATTCTGTAGGTTGGACAACTTTGAACGTCATGGCTGCCAGTTTTAAAACTTTGGAAAAAGCTAACATAAGTGCATATGTGACAGATGGAGCAATAATATATATTTCTACCATATATTAAATGGATAAATAAGTACTATTGAGATATAATGCTTACTTCATTGAGAAATGTGGCCATAGAATCAATCATTCAAATTTAACAAGTATTTCAACGTCTGTAAATAACATATTTTCAACTTTAATTTAGAACCGTAAATTAACCTGATTTTAATAACTAGAAAATACATATTTTCAACGTCTGGAAAATTCTAATTTTAGACATCTTTTCACCTCTCATTCAGAACCTAAAATGAAAAAATGGAAAATACACATTTTAGACGTCTTCGAACCTAAAAGGAACCTAACTTTAATATTGGGAAAAGACCTCTAAATACGTATTTTCAACATCATTTTTCTTACTGGGCTCTTTCTGACTGAAACACAAGCAACCTTTAGACAAATAGAAACAGACTAATACTGAAACCCACTTCTAATATTCCAATGTCACTCTAGGAGGTCAGCTAAGCTTAGTTTTTTAGGGGGGTGCCAATCTAGATGTGTACAACATCCTCGTCCAGCTTCACCTCCATTCAACGAAAGGACATCAACAATCCCTAGATGATCACAAAGATACATTTTAGTGCTGCTGCCATTCATTAAGTGGTACTGATTGTTAAAATTGATTTAATAATCAAATCATCCTGGCTGACATTGATCAACCCATGTTAATGGGAGTCACCTATCCATGTAATTAGCTGTGATACATATCGTGTCAGAAAGATGCATTTGTGTGTGTGCGTGTGTGTGTGCGTGTACTATATTAGTGCACCAACATCCAGACATCCCTCCATCTCTTAAAGGCCAAGGCTCCATCTGTAACAACAAATATGGCCTTTAGGAAGATGGATAGCGGCAGCCAGGTTTGTTGTGTCTCTAGAACATCGGACTTGGACTGTCTGCGACTCAATTACAGCCATCAACTGCAGTAAAATGATTCAAAGAAGGGGAGAGTGGGGTAAGTTGAGCCAATAAGGTAAGTTGAGCCAACCTTGTTTTCTAGTAAACATAACATTTATAACTTGACCGAATATTTAGGAAGAGTTCATCCTTTCTGTGAAGGAAGAAACCACATGGAAAAAGTGGTAAGCAAAAAAAATAAGATTTTCATCAAGTCTAATTCATTTATTGTGTTAAAGGTTTCATGATGCTTGTATCTAAACCAAAATAGATCACTTTAAGATTGTACTATACTTCAGTCGGGGGTCTCTATAAGCTTCAATATGAGGTCCTAAACCTAACATGAAAACTCATCCTTGCAGCTGTGTGGGCTAATATAGTCAAAATGTTTGCCTTGGGGTAAGTTGAGCCAGTGGCCATGGGGTACGTTGAGCCAATGGCCATGGGGTAAGTTGAGCCAATGGCCATGGGGTAAGTTGAGCCAGTGGCCATGGGGTACGTTGAGCCAATGGCCATGGGGTAAGTTGAGCCAATGGCCATGGGGTAAGTTGAGCCAATGGCCTTGGGGTAAGTTGAGCCAGTGGCCATGGGGTAAGTTGAGCCAATGGCCATGGGTAAGTTGAGCCAATGGCCTTGGGGTAAGTTGAGCCAATGGCCATGGGGTAAGTTGAGCCAATGGCCATGGGGTAAGTTGAGCCAATGGCCATGGGGTAAGTTGAGCCAATGGCCATGGGTAAGTTGAGCCAATGGCCTTGGGGTAAGTTGAGCCAGTGGCCATGGGGTAAGTTGAGCCAATGGCCATGGGGTAAGTTGAGCCAATGGCCATGGGGTAAGTTGAGCCAATGGCCATGGGGTAAGTTGAGCCAATGGCCATGGGGTAAGTTGAGCCAATAGTTAAAGCAAATGTAAGTATTTTGTTCCAGGCATAATGCAAGGCCTTATCACTGGGAAATGAGGTAACAACAGGGCCTGGCATATGTTAAAATTGTTATGTATGTAGCTTGTTTCCACATTCAGCGATCTCCCCATTCTTACAGTATTCAGTAGAGGTCAGCATTAAAGACACTCTATGTGCACTAGAGGCGCTCTTGTCCAATGGGAACACATGGGGTCAACCTTCACTAGGTAGAACACTGAGGGATAAATGAATTAATGGTAATTTGTCATCAACAAAAGATTTAGGGGGGGGGATTTGATTGTTCACATTGGTGTAGTAGAATAATCTTAGAACCTAGATCCCGTGTACCAGAACCTATTCAAGTCCAACCCCGGCGAACCCCATTTAGGACCTGTCATTGTCACAATCCAAGCAATATTTCCATACCACAATTGAATGAATCCTATCTGGGAATGTCAACATGTGTCAATTATAGTGTTTTCCCAATAGGATGTAGCTGGAAGAAGGGAACATGCAGCTCTGGATACCCCATTAGACTGAGGGTGGGACACACCATTATTGATGCTGAAACTGACAATCGTTCTCCTCATCAATTTGGCTCGGCAACATTTACTGATCATTATTGGATTTGTGGTGATAAAGCTTATCTCTACCTACCCACAAATTGGACAGGGTGCTGTATTTTTGGTAAACATCTCCCTTGTGGTAATGCATAAAACTAATTCCTCTATTCCAAGCAGGTTAAGACTAATTAAGAGGGACATCTCGCAATACAATAATGTCCCTAGTGACTCTCGACGATCCTCGAAATTGGAAAAGTTCTGGCGTGGTTTAATCCCCTGGTATGGGGCATCGGAGAATGCACATGAGTTGGATAGGCTAGGATATCATTTGGAATCCCTGGTAAATTTGACCACTGCAGGGTTTTCTATGATACGACCAGAATTACAAGCCACTCAACTCATGGCAACACAAAATAGGGTGGCACTTGACATGTTGCTAGCACGTGAAGGAGGGGTGTATCAAATTATAGGAGATCACTGTTGTACATTTATACCCCAGGGAGATGACAATTTGACTATTGTAGTGGAACATTTGAAAAAGCTTAGGGGTGTTCTCGAAAGGGAACACCAGCCTGACATCAACTGGAATCCGTTAGGATGGGTTCAGTCAGTGTTTGGTGCTTGGGCTGCGACCATTTTCCACTGGTTCATCTATGGTCTAATATTACTGATTGCTCTGTTGCTAATTATCATTTGTGTGAAGAAATTGTTGAATAAAGTGGTTGATGTTGTTCTTACTATGCCCTTGCTTGCAAATGAAGTAGGTGTAGATGAGGAATCTGAGATTGATGGACAACAATCAGGTGAACACAGTGAAATATTCTCACTGGACAGTGTAGATAGAGAGGGTTCACTGTATATGAATGATTTCCCTGACCCATTCCCTATTCCTGACTATATCTCTGATAGTGGGGAACCCAATTCTAAGCATGAGGACTTAGAGGGATGACTGTCCTATAGGTTGTAATGATGCCTGTGTTTAGACATGGGTTCTCTTGTAATTTTGGGAGCAATTATATGTTTTGTTATTTTTATTTTTACTCAACAAATGTATTATTCTATATGTTTAAACAGGTGCAAGTCTGTATTATGGTATAAACATTGTGTTTCTGACGGGTGAATACTTACATTGAAGGGATTTGATTCTTTATTATCTTTAAATTTTGATTATGGATTTTTTAATTGTATTATATACTCTGCAACTACTGTTAGTAAGGTGCCATGTTACTATTCTGATTCTTCAGAAGGGACTTAGTCCCTTGAGAGGGGCATGTTGGGGATTAATCAGAATTAGTTGGGTAACATAGATAAGATGTTTTATTTTCATGATATGCTTATGAGTTATTTCTCATAAGAATGTATTTTGTTGTACTATAGTGGTGGCCATTGGCAGTTATCTGTTCTCTGTCAGGACTAAGTTGTTTGGGCCGTAGAGAGGGGAGAGGTCAAGGTGTCATCATGTGTAAACATATCTTTTGCTCCACTGTGTCTGTGTGCCGGTCACTCCCTACTTTTCCCATCGGGGAGAGGAGGATGGCAGTGTCTGGAATCATTCTATGCTCCCTCTTTTGTTGACCTATAGCCTCACTCTCCTCTCCGTGAGTTTGTCCAGGATTGGTTGTATTTAGAATTGGTTGTATCTAAATGACAATTTGATATATATCATAGGGTGGGGGTAATGTCTTGGTACCATTTTGTACCAAGGACGAAATAAGAGCTTTGTTTAGGAGACCAAACTGAACGATAATTTAGAGCCAACTCTGTCTTCCTAGGGGATATTCCTCTCTGAAGTAAAGTCTTTTCTTTGTGTAAATTCCTAAGACCTGTGGTTTGTCATGTCGTCTAGGGGGGGGGGGGGGGGGTGGATCTTTGCTATAAAGGATCCCATTTGCCATTATGTTGAGCACTCTCAACTTTTCATTAGAGATACTGAACTGTTGAAAGTCAAAATGATATTGCAAAAGCTTAATTATTATTAAAGGTGAAGATTAAGCATAACTCTGACTCGTGTGTGATTTGCTCTCTCATCATTTGGTAATTAAGGAAATTTCAACGACACACTCCACACTGCCCTTTCACACCTGGACAAAAGGAACACCTATGTGAGAATGCTATTCAATGACTACAGCTCAGCATTCAACACCATAGTGCCCTCCAAGCTCATCACTAAGCTAATGACCCTGGGACTAAACACTTATTTACTGCTGCTCTTTAATAATTCGTTATTCGTATCTATTACTTTTTTTTGGTTATTTTCTCAAAACTGCATTGTTGGTGAAGGGCTTGTAAGTAAGCATTTCACAGTAACAAATACAATTTGATTTGATTAGATTCAATTGTTTTTATTAAATAGATTGACTGCTGCTATCGAAGTTATTCCTCCTCCTGTTCCTCATCTTCTTCTTGATCATGCTCCTCTCCTCTCCTCTGCTCCTCCTCTCATTTTCCCTTATTTCTCCTACTCCTCCTTCTCTCTTCTTCCTCCTCTTCCTCCTCCCCTTCATCCTCCTCTTCCACCCCCTCTTTCTCCCCTATTCCTCCTCCTCCTCCCCCTCCTCCTCATCCTCCTCCTCCTCCTCTTCCTCCTCCTCCATCTCCCCCTCGTCCTCCTCCTCCCCTCTTTCTCCACCTCCTCTATCTCCACCTCCTCCTCCTCCCCCTCCCTCTCTTTCTCCCTCTCCTCATCCTCTCCACCTCCCCCTCTTTAACCCCCCTCACGCTCCTCCCCTCCTCCCCACTCTTCCTCCTACTCCTCTCCTCCTCCCCCTATCTCCCCCTCCTCTTCTTCTCCTCCTCCCCACTCTTCCCTCCTCCTCCCCCTATCTCCCCCTCCTCTTCTTCTCCTCCTCCCCACTCTTCCTCCTCCTCCCCCTCTGTCTCCCTCTCCTCCTCACAGGGGACTCTTTCTTCAATAAGTGTGACGTTGCGTGAGTCAATGACGTCAGGCAGTAGTATGCAAGTGCTTTAACACCTCTACTGACTCCCCATCCCGCATGCGGGAGCGTAATCATCGCCTGACACTAATTAGCATAACGCAACGGACATAAATATCCCTAGAAAATATTCCTATTCATGAAAATCACAAATGAAATATATTGAGACACAGTTTAGCCTTTTGTTAATCACCCTGTCATCTCAGATTTTCAAAATATGCTTTACAGCCAAAGCTAGACAAGCATTTGTGTAAGTTTATTGATAGCCTAGCATAGCATTTTGTCCAGCTAGCAGCAGGTAACTTGGTCACGGAAATCAGAAAATTAAATAGTTTACCTTTGATGAGCTTCGGATGTTTTCACTCACGAGACTCCCAGTTAGATAGCAAATGTTCCTTTTTTCCCAAAATATTATTTTTGTAGGCGAAATAGCTCCGTTTGTTCTTCACGTTTGGCTGAGAAATCGCCCGGAAATTGCAGTCACGAAAACAGCTTGTAATTATGCTTAGATAGAAAACTCACTAAGCGGAGCAATAGAGAGACAGGTGAGAGAGAGAGAGAGAGAGAGCGGAGGGGAGAGGAAGAGAGAGAGAGAAGGGGGAGAGAGAAGAGGGAGGTAGAGAGAGAGCGAGAGCGGAGGGAAGGGGAGAGGAAGAGAGAGAGAGAGAAGGGGGAGAGAGAAGAGGGAGGTAGAGAGAGAGCGAGAGCGGAGGAGAGGGGAGAGGAAGAGAGAGAAGGGAGAGAGAGAAGAGGGAGGTAGAGAGAGAGCGAGAGCAGAGGTGAGGGGAGAGGAAGAGAGAGAGAGAAAGTGAAGAGGGAGAGAGCAGAGGGGATGGGAGAGGAAGATAGAGGGAAGGGGGAGAGAGGTAGAGAGAGAGGTAGAGAGAGAGAGAGGAGAGAGAGAGGTAGAGAGAGAGAGAGAGAGAGAGAGAGAGAGAGAGAGAGAGAGAGAGAGAAAGAGAGAGAGATAGAGAGAGAGGTGAGAAAGAGGGCGAGGGTGGACGACTGAAAAAGTCTTGAACTTAGTGTTCTGTAGAAGTGACATTCAGTGCTGTAGCCAGAGATGTGAAGGATAAAGTTATTCTGGAAAAGGTGTACAGTAAATATGCAATAAAACCCATCAAAAATCTTTATAAGCACTAGCAGCCTCAGAGGTCTGGTGCATCGCCATGGGGGAGTGAAGTTAGTGAGAGATCGAGCCAGTGAGACGAGACGGTGCCACCACAGGTGCAGTAAGGGAGGGGCGAGAGAGGAGATAGGGAGGGAGGGAAGGAGGGGGGAGGAATAGAAGGGGGAGGAACGGGTAGATAGGGAGGGAAGGAGGATTGGGACTGCCACCAACACCATCGTGCACACCGAAGCTCGGAAGAATGAGGTTAGAACGCTTTAAGGTCGCTTTTCCCCCAGAATATCCCTCTGCTCCTATTTGATAGTTTTCTGAAGCCCCTCCATTAATTATTGTTGTTGACTATTGACAAGCTCCTCAGCTTCAAAGCTGCCTGTTCATCTCCTGAGAGATAGACAGATGAGATATTGATGGTAATTTTCTTTAAACTTTAATTATCATTCCGGGAATTTGGCTTGTTGTTCAATAGTGAAGAAAAAGCCTCCCTTTTTGTGTCAGTATCACCACACCATATCACACACTGTGTCTTCTTCAAATATTTAAAAATATATGAGCTATGAAACAAAAGAATTCTGAGTGCATTTCGGGGTAACTCTTTGTTTTTTAGGGTTTGTCTCATCTCCTCTAAACATTAAATATCCAAGCGTTCACCAGCAGACACATTAGGTTCAGCAGTAATAATATTAAATCATGAAGCTTCATTTGCAGTGAAAATACTGAATTATTAAGGTTGAATAAAGCATAAACTCTCCCACATGCCGTGTCGTATCCGTTCGTGTTGCACAGCAAAACAAAGCAAACTTGGAAAAAACACTCTTGCCCTGCTTGTGTACTCGCTGTGTTTGGTGAGAGTGGAACTTTTCAGATTGCCTGAGTTTATGAAACATTTGAGACTTAGATTAGAAAGGATTGAGATTTTTTTTTTAAAAGCAAGTTTGAGATTGACTGAGTGTATGACACATTTGAGACTTGGGTTTGAGAAAGATTTGGATTATTTCCCTCTGAAAATGGATGAAAATGTAATTTAGAGTTTTGACCCTGTCACATCTAGAGTTCTAACCCACTATAGCATCAGTATATTATATTTAGCCTCTAATGTGGAAACTGGCCTGACTGACTTAGTCAATACTGCACACAACACACACACACACACATAGCACATCTCCTCTCCGACTATCCCTCATTACTTAAGATCCCACAGTGATTTATTGCAATGTGATGAGAGTGTGTGTGTGTGTGTGTGCGTGCGCCTGTGTGTGTACGCCCGTGTGTGTGTGTGTGTGTGTGTGTGTGTGTGTGTGTGTGTGTATGTGTGTGTGTGTGTGTGTGTGTGTGTGTGTGTGTGTGTGTGTGTGTGTGTGTGTGTGTGTGTGTGTGTGTGTGTGTGTGTGTGTGTGTGTGTGCACGTGGGTCAGAATGGATAAGCCAGAGGCTGAGCCAATCGTTAAACTTTACTTTGTGTATCATATATCTCAGCAGCCATTAAGTCTGCCTGCGTGCTTGTTGACATTTTCCAGAGCTTCATATTTTTCCAACACACTTTAACTGAAGGACATGACATTGGACGGATGGCTTCATCCCTCCAGCCTGAGCCCCAGAGCTCTGGTGATAGGCTCCAGCATCCCAAATGGTACCCTATTCCCTATAGAGTGCACTACTTTTGACAGGGGCCCATAGGGCTCTGGTTAAAAGTAGTGCACTGTGTAGGGAATAGGGTGCAATTTGGGATGAACCTAGGCTGTCTGTGTCATCGCGGGGATGGGATCCCGTAAACTTATTTGAGAGCAGATGATTTTGCAGATGATTTAAGATGAAATTGCCTCAAGTACTGAGAGGCACTAATGCTGAGAAGTTATGAAGAATTTGCATTAATTAAGGTGCTAGTACGTCATTAGTTGTCTGTCGACAGGAGGTCAAATCCTATGGTCATGTCCCTAAAGCATCATATGGTCGTGTCCCTAAAGCATCATATGGTCGTGTCCCTAAAGCATCATATGGTCGTGTCCCTAAAGCATCATATGGTCGTGTCCCTAAAGCATCATATGGTCGTGTCCCTAAAGCATCATATGGTCGTGTCCCTAAAGCATCATATGGTCGTGTCCCTAAAGCATCATATGGTCATGTCCCTAAAGCATCATATGGTCGTGTCCCTAAAGCATCATATGGTCATACCAATCCCTAAAGCATCATATGGTCATACCAATCCCTAAAGCATCCTATGGTCATACCAATCCCTAAAGCATCATATGGTCATACCAATCCCTAAAGCATCATATGGTCATACCAATCCCTAAAGCATCATATGGTCGTACCAATCCCTAAAGCATCATATGGTCATACCAATCCCTAAAGCATCATATGGTCATACCAATCCCTAAAGCATCATATGGTCATACCAATCCCTAAAGCATCATATGGTCATACCAATCCCTAAAGCATCATATGGTCATACCAATCCCTAAAGCATCCTATGGTCATACCAATCCCTAAAGCATCCTATGGTCGTGTCCCTAAAGCATCATATGGTCATACCAATCCCTAAAGCATCATATGGTCGTGTCCCTAAAGCATCATATGGTCATACCAATCCCTAAACCATCATATGGTCATACCAATCCCTAAAGCATCATATGGTCGTGTCAATCCCTAAACCATCATATGGTCGTGTCCCTAAAGCATCATATGGTCGTGTCAATCCCTAAAGCATCATATGGTCATACCAATCCCTAAAGCATCATATGGTCGTGTCCCTAAAGCATCATATGGTCATACCAATCCCTAAAGCATCATATGGTCATACCAATCCCTAAAGCATCATATGGTCATACCAATCCCTAAAGCATCATATGGTCATACCAATCCCTAAAGCATCATATGGTCGTGTCCCTAAAACATCATATGGTCGTGTCAATCCCTAAAGCATCATATGGTCGTGGCAATCCCTAAACCATCATATGGTCGTGTCAATCCCTAAACCATCATATGGTCATACCAATCCCTAAAGCATCATATGGTCATACCAATCCCTAAAGCATCATATGGTCGTGTCCCTAAAGCATCATATGGTCATACCAATCCCTAAAGCATCATATAGTCGTGTCCCTAAAGCATCATATGGTCATACCAATCCCTAAACCATCATATGGACGTGTCCCTAAAGCATCATATGGTCATACCAATCCCTAAAGCATCATATGGTCATACCAATCCCTAAAGCATCATATGGTCATACCAATCCCTAAAGCATCATATGGTTGTCAGGATTTGGCCAGGGTTGTTCCGGTTTTTGGTCACTAGATGCCCCCATTGTGCCTTTTGACCTTTTGTTTTCCCTTGATCCCCATTATTATTTGCACCTGTGCCTCGTTTCCCCTGATTGTATTTAAACCCTTTGTTTTCCTCAGTCCTTTGCTCTGTGTTTGTATGTTAGCACCCAGCCCTAGTATTCTGTTAACTCTTGTTGATCCCGGTGGACGCTCTTGTGGAATTCTGTTTTTTGTTCTTGTTTATTTATTTTTGAGTATCTTTTGAGGATTTTTGTGCTATACCTACCACCTTGTGGATTTACCTTTTTTGTCTTGGAGGATTACCTTTGTTCTTGTGGAATTCCTTTTGAGGTTGTGGAGTTACATGTGTTCCTGAAGGACTTCACTTTTACTACATTAAATACACCGTCTCAAGTACTGCTGTGTCTGCCTCATCATCTGGGTTCTGCAGACTATTCGTGGCTCAGTTGGTTAAGTGACTGTTTCTCACTCCGGAGACCCGGGTTCGTAACCGGGTCCTGACAGAAACACAGAGCCAAAAATGAACCCAGAGGCAGCCAGTTCCCAGGACCTTGTTGCCATGCTGTCCCACCACCAGGAGACTGTCCAACGCCACGAAGCCGCCCTGGTTCAGCAAGAGGCCTTAATGGCTAGACATTCTCATCTTCTGTCGGAGATGCTGACTTCCATAAAGCAGATATCTGATCGACTTACCTCGGCAACAGTTCCCGTCCCAGTACCTCAGATTCACGTACCCATGGCAGTTAACCCTCTGGCTGAACCTCGCCTTCCACCTCCCCAACGGTTCTCAGGTGATCCAAGTGCTTGTAAAGGGTTTCTCACCCAATGTTCTCTCTCCTTCGAGCTGCAACCCTCGTCGTTCCCCACCGACCGGTCTAAGATCGCATATATCATCACCCTGCTGTCGGAAAAAGCCCTGGCCTGGGCTACTGCTGTGTGGGATGCCCATAGTTCCTGCTGTGCCAGCTACTCTGCCTTTGCTGAGGAATTCAAACGAGTGTTTCAAGGCCCAAGCAGTGGTCCTGACTCAGCCAAACAGCTCCTGACTCTCCACCAAGGTCGCCGCAGCGTGACGGACTATGCCATCCAGTTCCGCACGGTGGCAGCAGCGAGTGGTTGGAACAACGAGGCGCTCACTGTGTGCTTTCTGAAAGGCCTTTCCGACACTATCCAAGATGAACTGGCCACTCGGGAACCACCGGACAATCTCGAGTCCCTGATCAAGTTGGCCTCACGCATTGACCAGCGTCTGAGAGAGAGAGAACTCAACCGTAGACCTCTAGCCCCTATCAGTCCCAGCTCCGAGTCCCCACCTTTATCCTCGCTGGCTCCACCGGAACCCATGCAGATTGGACGCATCTCCCAGGCTGAGAGAGACCGCCGGATGAGGGAGCGACGCTGTCTATATTGCGGCAAACCGGGCGATTTCCGTTCCACGTGTCCCGGGCTCCAGGGAAACGCTCTGTCCCGTACAGACCGGGGGAACTGTAACGGGAAACATAACCTCCTCCCATCCGTCCAACTCCCGTCTGCTCATTCCAGTCACCCTTTCCTGGGACAACCACAAGCTTCACCTTCAAGCCTTGGTAGACTCTGGAGCCGCAGGTAACTTCATGGATGGTGTCTGGGCGAAGGAGAATGGCGTTCCCTTTGAACCTCTAAGTGACCCCATGAGGGTTACTACATTGGATGGAAGCCCTTTGGGATCTGGACTTGTCACTCATGTCACTACCTCCTTGCGACTTTCAGTTTCACAACACAAGGAATTGATGAACTTTCATTTGATCTCCTGTTCCGAGTTCCCTCTCGTCCTTGGATACCCCTGGCTTCACAGCCATAACCCTCACATCGACTGGTCTGTGGGCACTATCAAGCAGTGGGGTCCTACGTGCCAAGCTACATGTATTTTCCCGAGTTCTACTCCCGAGTCTTTAGAATCCATCGACCTGACCCGAGTTCCCGAGTGTTACCATGACCTCAAACTGGTATTTAGCAAACAGAGGGCCACCATGCTACCACCCCATAGACCTTATGATTGCCCCATCGAACTGTTTCCGGGCACTTGCCCCCAGGGGTCGGATCTTTCCCTATCTCCACCCGAACGAGCTGCTATGGATACCTACATCAAGGACGCTCTGGAAGCAGGCCTCATGCGTCCATCCACCCCCGGCGGGAGCAGGGTTTTTCTTTGTGGCCAAGAAAGATGGTGGATTACGTCCTTGCATCGACTACCGGGGACTCAATGCCATAACCGTCCGTAATCGTTACCCGCTACCCCTTATGGCCACAGCCTTCGAGCTGCTCCAGGAAGCAGTTGTTTTCACTAAGCTTGACCTGCGGAACGCATACCATCTTGTGCGGATCAGACCTGGTGACGAGTGGAAGACCGCGTTCAACACGCCTACTGGTCACTATGAATACTTGGTGATGCCCTTCGGCCTGACCAACGCCCCAGCGGTGTTCCAAGCGCTCATAAACGATGTGCTTAGGGATATGCTTAACATATTTGTGTTTGTTTACTTGGATGACATCCTCATCTTTTCGAGCTCTCTTCAAGAACACACAAAGCATGTCAGACAAGTACTCAAACGCCTCCTAGACAGCCATCTGTACGTTAAGCCGGAAAAATGTGAATTCCATTCATCCCGAGTACAATTCCTGGGATTTGTAGTGGAACCCGGTCGAGTCCAAATGGACCCCAGGAAGGTAGGGGCGGTAGCGGATTGGCCCACCCCCAAATCCGTTAAGGAAGTTCAGCGTTTCCTGGGCTTCACAAACTTTTACCGCAAGTTCATCAAGAACTTCAGCTTGGTGGCAGCCCCTCTCAGCTTTAACCAAGGGTGGCAATGCAAGGTTTTTGTGGGGAAGAGAAGCTGAGACGGCCTTCCAAGGACTCAAGCAGCGCGTCCTCTCTGCTCCCATCCTGATACTACCGACTACGGATGAACCGTTTGTGGTGGAGGTAGACGCCTCAGAGGTTGGTGTTGGAGCTGTCCTGTCTCAGAGGGGTGAAGACAAGAAGCTTCATCCGTGCGCTTTCTTCTCACACCGGCTTACCCCGGCTGAGAGGAACTACGATGTGGGGGATCGTGAACTCCTAGCGGTTAAGATGGCATTGAAGGAATGGAGACACTGGCTCGAGGGGGCTTCTCACCCGTTTCAAGTGCTTACGGACCACAAAAATCTGGAGTATATCCAGCAGGCGAAGCGGTTGAACTCTAGACAAGCTAGATGGTCTCTTTTCTTCAATCGATTCCAGTTTATCCTCACCTATCGGCCCGGGTCGAAGAATCTCAAACCGGATGCCCTGTCCCGAGTCTACGCTCCTGCCATTCGAGATGACACGGACATGCCTGTCCTTCCTGCTGCTAAGATCGTGGCTCCGATTTCGTGGCAAGTTGAGGATACCGTGAGACGAGCTCAAGCTATCGAACCGGACCCGAAAGGGGGTCCTGCCAATCGGTTGTTTGTCCCCAAGGCAGTGAGGACTCAGGTCCTTCTGTGGGGGCACTCCTCTCGCCTCACCTGTCACCCGGGCGTAGGTCGCACCTTGGAGTTCATCCAGCGTAAGTTCTGGTGGCCTACCATAAGAGAAGACGTTGCCTCTTTCGTCAATGCCTGCCCCGTGTGCTGCCAGGGCAAATCTTCTCACCTCCGCCCTCAAGGACTCCTTCACCCTTTACCTATTCCCTCAGACCCTGGTCCCATATCTCGTTGGACTTTATTACTGGCCTTCCTCCATCCCATGGCAATACTACTATCCTAGTCATAATCGACAGGTTTTCAAAGGCGGCCAGGTTCGTCCCTCTGACTAAGTTACCTTCTGCCAAGGAGACGGCTGAGTTGGTAATTAATCATGTGTTCCGAGTCTTCGGCATTCCTCAAGATATGGTTTCTGACAGAGGTCCCCAGTTCGCCTCAAGGTTTTGGAAGGCCTTCTGCCAACTCATGGGTGCTTCTGCCAGTCTATCTTCAGGGTACCATCCGAGTCCAACGGCCAAACAGAGAGGATGAATCAAGAGCTGGAAGCCACCCTCCGATGTATGACTCGTAACAACCCGTCCACATGGTCGTCCTTCATTGTTTGGGCCGAATACGCGCACAACACCTTGCGCTCCTCCTCCACTGGTATGTCCCCGCACGAGTGTCAGTTTGGCTATGCCCCTCCATTGTTCCCGGACCAGGAGGCAGAAGTCAGAGTGCCTTCAGCCTTGAAGTTCGTCAGACGCTGTCGGCTTATGTGGAGGAAGACCCGTCTTAATCTTATGCGTTCCTCACAGAGGTACCAACAACAAGCCAACAGACGTCGCCGTCCCGGGCCTACCCTGCGCCCGGCCAGAGAGTCTGGCTCTCCACAAGAGACTTACCACTACGGGTGGAGTCTCGCAAGCTGTCCCAAAAATACATCGGTCCCTTTAAGGTTGCCAGGAGAGTTAACCCAGTTTCTTATCGCCTACACTTACCCAGATCCCTTAAGATTAATCCCACATTTCACATTTCCTTATTAAAACCTGTTGTTTTTTCTCCCCTTGTCCCGGCAGACAGACCTCCCCCTCCGCCTCGTGTCATTGGAGGCCAGCCGGCTTATACCGTCCATCGGATACTGGATTCCCGCCGGGTGCAGCGGTCCTGGCAGTATCTGGTGGACTGGGAAGGCTACGGTCCCGAGGAGCGCTCCTGGGTTCCTGCCAAAGACATACTGGACCCTGACCTCATTCGTCAGTTCAGGGCTCTCCACCCTGAGAGAGCTGGTAGGAACGTCAGGAGCCGTTCCTAGGGGGGGGGATTCTGTCAGGATTTGGCCAGGGTTGTTCCGGTTTTTGGTCACTAGATGCCCCCATTGTGCCTTTTGACCTTTTGTTTTCCCTTGATCCCCATTATTATTTGCACCTGTGCCTCGTTTCCCCTGATTGTATTTAAACCCTTTGTTTTCCTCAGTCCTTTGCTCTGTGTTTGTATGTTAGCACCCAGCCCTAGTATTCTGTTAACTCTTGTTGATCCCGGTGGACGCTCTTGTGGAATTCTGTTTTTTGTTCTTGTTTATTTATTTTTGAGTATCTTTTGAGGATTTTTGTGCTATACCTACCACCTTGTGGATTTACCTTTTTTGTCTTGGAGGATTACCTTTGTTCTTGTGGAATTCCTTTTGAGGTTGTGGAGTTACATGTGTTCCTGAAGGACTTCACTTTTTACTACATTAAATACACCGTCTCAAGTACTGCTGTGTCTGCCTCATCATCTGGGTTCTGCCGACTATTCGTGGCTCAGTTGGTTAAGTGACTGTTTCTCACTCCGGAGACCCGGGTTCGTAACCGGGTCCTGACAATGGTCATACCAATCCCTAAACCATCATATGGTCGTGTCCCTAAACCATATGGTCATACCAATCCCTAAACCATCATATGGTCGTGTCCCTAAAGCATCATATGGTCGTGTCCCTAAAGCATCATATGGTCGTGTCCCTAAAGCATCATATGGTCGTGTCAATCCCTAAACCATCATATGGCCGTGTCCCTAAAGCATCATATGGTCGTGTCAATCCCTAAACCATCATATGGTCGTGTCCCTAAAGCATCATATGGTCGTGTCAATCCCTAAACCATCATATGGTCGTGTCCCTAAAGCATCATATGGTCGTGTCAATCCCTAAAGCATCATATGGTCGTGTCAATCCCTAAAGCATCATATGGTCATGTCAATCACTAAAGCATCATATGGTCGTGTCAATCCCTAAAGCATCATATGGTCGTGTCAATCCCTAAAGCATCATATGGTCGTGTCAATCCCTAAAGCATCATATGGTCGTGTCAATCCCTAAAACATATGGTCGTGTCAATCCCTAAAACATCATATGGTCGTGTCAATCCCTAAAACATCATATGGTCGTGTCCCTAAAGCATCATATGGTCGTGTCAATCCCTAAAGCATCATATGGTCGTGTCAATCCCTAAAGCATCATATGGTCATACCAATCCCTAAACCATCATATGGTCGTGTCCCTAAACCATCATATGGTCATACCAATCCCTAAACCATCATATGGTCGTGTCCCTAAACCATCATATGGTCGTGTCCCTAAACCATCATATGGTCGTGGCAATCCCTAAACCATCATATGGTCGTGTCCCTAAAGCATCATATGGTCGTGTCAATCCCTAAACCATCATATGGTCGTGTCCCTAAAGCATCATATGGTCGTGTCAATCCCTAAACCATCATATGGTCGTGTCCCTAAAGCATCATATGGTCGTGTCAATCCCTAAACAATCATATGGTCGTGTCCCTAAAGCATCATATGGTCGTGTCAATCCCTAAAGCATCATATGGTCGTGTCCCTAAAGCATCATATGGTCGTGTCAATCCTTAAACCATCATATGGTCGTGTCAATCCCTAAAGCATCATATGGTCGTGTCAATCCCTAAAGCATCATATGGTCGTGTCAATCCCTAAAACATCATATGGTCGTGTCAATCCCTAAAACATCATATGGTCGTGTCCCTAAAGCATCATATGGTTGTGTCAATCCCTAAAGCATCATATGGTCGTTTCCCTAAACCATCATATGGTCGTGTCAATCCCTAAAGCATCATATGGTCGTGTCCCTAAAGCATGATATGGCCGTGTCAATCCCTAAAACATCATATGGTCGTGTCAATCTCTAAAACATCATATGGTCGTGTCCCTAAAGCATCATATGGTCGTGTCCCTAAAACATCATATGGTCGTGTCAATCCCTAAACCATCATATGGTCGTGTCCCTAAAGCATCATATGGTCGTGTCAATCCCTAAAGCATCATATGGTCGTGTCCCTAAAGCATCATATGGTCGTGTCAATCCCTAAACCATCATATGGTCGTGTCAATCCCTAAACCATCATATGGTCGTGTCAATCCCTAAAGCATCATATGGTCGTGTCCCTAAACCATCATATGGTCGTGTCCCTAAAGCATCATATGGTCGTGTCCCTAAAGCATCATATGGTTGTGTCAATCCCTAAAGCATCATATGGTCGTGTCAATCCCTAAACCATCATATGGTCGTGTCCCTAAAGCATCATATGGTCGTGTCCCTAAAGCATCATATGGTCGTGTCCCTAAAGCATCATATGGTCGTGTCCCTAAACCATCATATGGTCGTGTCCCTAAACCATCATATGGTCGTGTCCCTAAAGCATCATATGGTCGTGTCCCTAAAGCATCATATGGTCGTGTCAATCCCTAAAGCATCATATGGTCGTGTCAATCCCTAAACCATCATATGGTCGTGTCAATCCCTAAACCATCATATGGACGTGTCCCTAAAGCATCTTATGGTCGTGTCCCTAAAGCATCATATGGTCGTGTCCCTAAAGCATCATATGGTCGTGTCCCTAAACCATCATATGGTCGTGTCCCTAAAGCATCATATGGTCGTGTCCCTAAAGCATCATATGGTCGTGTCCCTAAAGCATCATATGGTCGTGTCAATCCCTAAAGCATCATATGGTCGTGTCCCTAAAGCATCATATGGTCGTGTCCCTAAAACATCATATGGTCGTGTCCCTAAAGCATCATATGGTCGTGTCCCTAAAGCATCATATGGTCGTGTCAATCCCTAAACCATCATATGGTCGTGTCCCTAAAACATCATATGGTCGTGTCCCTAAAGCATCATATGGTCGTGTCCCTAAAGCATCATATGGTCGTGTCAATCCCTAAACCATCATATGGTTGTGTCAATCCCTAAACCATCATATGGTCGTGTCCCTAAAGCATCTTATGGTCGTGTCCCTAAAGCTTCATATGGTCGTGTCCCTAAAGTATCATATGGTCGTGTCCTTAAAACATCATATGGTCGTGTCCCTAAAGCATCATATGGTCGTGTCCCTAAAGCATCATATGGTTGTGTCAATCCCTAAAGCATCATATGGTCGTGTCAATCCCTAAACCATCATATGGTCGTGTCCCTAAAGCATCATATGGTCGTGTCCCTAAAGCATCATATGGTCGTGTCCCTAAAGCATCATATGGTCGTGTCCCTAAACCATCATATGGTCGTGTCCCTAAACCATCATATGGTCGTGTCCCTAAAGCATCATATGGTGGTGTCCCTAAAGCATCATATGGTCGTGTCAATCCCTAAAGCATCATATGGTCGTGTCAATCCCTAAACCATCATATGGTCGTGTCAATCCCTAAACCATCATATGGTCGTGTCCCTAAACCATCATATGGTCGTGTCCCTAAACCATCATATGGTCGTGTCCCTAAAGCATCATATGGTCGTGTCCCTAAAGCATCATATGGTCGTGTCCCTAAAGCATCATATGGTCGTGTCAATCCCTAAAGCATCATATGGTCGTGTCAATCCCTAAAACATCATATGGTCGTGTCAATCCCTAAACCATCATATGGTCGTGTCCCTAAAGCATCATATGGTCGTGTCCCTAAAGCATCATATGGTCGTGTCAATCCCTAAACCATCATATGGTCGTGTCCCTAAAACATCATATGGTGGTGTCCCTAAAGCATCATATGGTCGTGTCCCTAAAGCATCATATGGTCGTGTCAATCCCTAAAACATCATATGGTCGTGTCAATCCCTAAACCATCATATGGTCGTGTCCCTAAAGCATCATATGGTCGTGTCCCTAAAGCATCATATGGTCGTGTCAATCCCTAAACCATCATATGGTCGTGTCCCTAAAACATCATATGGTCGTGTCCCTAAAGCATCATATGGTCGTGTCCCTAAACCATCATATGGTCGTGTCAATCCCTAAACCATCATATGGTCGTGTCCCTAAAGCATCTTATGGTCGTGTCCCTAAAGCTTCATATGGTCGTGTCCCTAAAGCATCATATGGTCGTGTCCCTAAAACATCATATGGTCGTGTCCCTAAAGCATCATATGGTCGTGTCCCTAAAGCATCATATGGTTGTGTCAATCCCTAAAGCATCATATGGTCGTGTCAATCCCTAAACCATCATATCCCTAAAGCATCATATGGTCGTGTCCCTAAAGCATCATATGGTCGTGTCCCTAAACCATCATATGGTCGTGTCCCTAAACCATCATATGGTCGTGTCCCTAAAGCATCATATGGTCGTGTCCCTAAAGCATCATATGGTCGTGTCAATCCCTAAAGCATCATATGGTCGTGTCAATCCCTAAACCATCATATGGTCGTGTCAATCCCTAAACCATCATATGGTCGTGTCCCTAAAGCATCTTATGGTCGTGTCCCTAAAGCTTCATATGGTCGTATCCCTGAAGCATCATATGGTCGTGTCCCTAAACCATCATATGGTCGTGTCCCTAAACCATCATATGGTCGTGTCCCTAAAGCATCATAAAGCATCATATGGTCGTGTCAATCCCTAAAGCATCATATGGTCGTGTCCCTAAAACATCATATGGTCGTGTCAATCCCTAAACCATCATATGGTCGTGTCAATCCCTAAAACATCATATGGTCGTGTCAATCCCTAAACCATCATATGGTCGTGTCCCTAAAGCATCATATGGTCGTGTCCCTAAAGCATCATATGGTCGTGTCCCTAAAGCATCATATGGTCGTGTCCCTAAACCATCATATGGTCGTGTCCCTAAACCATCATATGGTCGTGTCCCTAAAGCATCATATGGTCGTGTCCCTAAAGCATCATATGGTCGTGTCAATCCCTAAACCATCATATGGTCGTGTCCCTAAAACATCATATGGTCGTGTCCCCATCATATGGTCGTGTCCCTAAAGCATCATATGGTCGTGTCAATCCCTAAACCATCATATGGTCGTGTCCCTAAAGCATCATATGGTCGTGTCCCTAAAGCATCATATGGTCGTGTCCCTAAAGCATCATATGGTCGTGTCCCTAAACCATCATATGGTCGTGTCCCTAAACCATCATATGGTCGTGTCCCTAAAGCATCATATGGTCGTGTCCCTAAAGCATCATATGGTCGTGTCAATCCCTAAACCATCATATGGTCGTGTCAATCCCTAAACCATCATATGGTCGTGTCCCTAAAGCATCTTATGGTCGTGTCCCTAAAGCTTCATATGGTCGTATCCCTGAAGCATCATATGGTCGTGTCCCTAAACCATCATATGGTCGTGTCCCTAAACCATCATATGGTCGTGTCCCTAAAGCATCATATGGTCGTGTCAATCCCTAAAGCATCATATGGTCGTGTCAATCCCTAAACCATCATATGGTCGTGTCCCTAAAACATCATATGGTCGTGTCCCTAAAGCATCATATGGTCGTGTCCCTAAAGCATCATATGGTCGTGTCAATCCCTAAACCATCATATGGTTGTGTCAATCCCTAAACCATCATATGGTCGTGTCCCTAAAGCATCTTATGGTCGTGTCCCTAAAGCTTCATATGGTCGTGTCCCTAAAGTATCATATGGTCGTGTCCTAAAACATCATATGGTCGTGTCCCTAAAGCATCACGGTCGTGTCCCTAAAGCATCATATGGTTGTGTCAATCCCTAAAGCATCATATGGTCGTGTCAATCCCTAAACCATCATATGGTCGTGTCCCTAAAGCATCATATGGTCGTGTCCCTAAAGCATCATATGGTCGTGTCCCTAAAGCATCATATGGTCGTGTCCCTAAACCATCATATGGTCGTGTCCCTAAACCATCATATGGTCGTGTCCCTAAAGCATCATATGGTCGTGTCCCTAAAGCATCATATGGTCGTGTCAATCCCTAAAGCATCATATGGTCGTGTCAATCCCTAAACCATCATATGGTCGTGTCAATCCCTAAACCATCATATGGTCGTGTCCCTAAACCATCATATGGTCGTGTCCCTAAACCATCATATGGTCGTGTCCCTAAAGCATCATATGGTCGTGTCCCTAAAGCATCATATGGTCGTGTCAATCCCTAAAGCATCATATGGTCGTGTCAATCCCTAAACCATCATATGGTCGTGTCAATCCCTAAACCATCATATGGTCGTGTCCCTAAAGCATCTTATGGTCGTGTCCCTAAAGCATCATATGGTCGTGTCCCTAAACCATCATATGGTCGTGTCCCTAAACCATCATATGGTCGTGTCCCTAAAGCATCATATGGTCGTGTCCCTAAAGCATCATATGGTCGTGTCCCTAAAGCATCATATGGTCGTGTCAATCCCTAAAGCATCATATGGTCGTGTCAATCCCTAAACCATCATATGGTCGTGTCCCTAAAACATCATATGGTCGTGTCCCTAAAGCATCATATGGTCGTGTCCCTAAAGCATCATATGGTCGTGTCAATCCCTAAACCATCATATGGTCGTGTCAATCCCTAAACCATCATATGGTCGTGTCCCTAAAGCATCTTATGGTCGTGTCCCTAAAGCTTCATATGGTCGTGTCCCTAAAGCATCATATGGTCGTGTCCCTAAAACATCATATGGTCGTGTCCCTAAAGCATCATATGGTCGTGTCCCTAAAGCATCATATGGTTGTGTCAATCCCTAAAGCATCATATGGTCGTGTCAATCCCTAAACCATCATATGGTCGTGTCCCTAAAGCATCATATGGTCGTGTCCCTAAAGCATCATATGGTCGTGTCCCTAAAGCATCATATGGTCGTGTCCCTAAACCATCATATGGTCGTGTCCCTAAACCATCATATGGTCGTGTCCCTAAAGCATCATATGGTCGTGTCCCTAAAGCATCATATGGTCGTGTCAATCCCTAAAGCATCATATGGTCGTGTCAATCCCTAAACCATCATATGGTCGTGTCAATCCCTAAACCATCATATGGTCGTGTCCCTAAAGCATCTTATGGTCGTGTCCCTAAAGCTTCATATGGTCGTATCCCTGAAGCATCATATGGTCGTGTCCCTAAACCATCATATGGTCGTGTCCCTAAACCATCATATGGTCGTGTCCCTAAAGCATCATATGGTCGTGTCCCTAAAGCATCATATGGTCGTGTCAATCCCTAAAGCATCATATGGTCGTGTCAATCCCTAAAACATCATATGGGTCAATCCCTAAACCATCATATGGTCGTGTCAATCCCTAAAACATCATATGGTCGTGTCAATCCCTAAACCATCATATGGTCGTGTCCCTAAAGCATCATATGGTCGTGTCCCTAAAACATCATATGGTCGTGTCCCTAAAGCATCATATGGTCGTGTCCCTAAAGCATCATATGGTCGTGTCAATCCCTAAACCATCATATGGTCGTGTCCCTAAAACATCATATGGTCGAGTCCCTAAAGCATCATATGGTCGTGTCCCTAAAGCATCATATGGTCGTGTCAATCCCTAAACCATCATATGGTCGTGTCAATCCCTAAACCATCATATGGTCGTGTCAATCCCTAAACCATCATATGGTCGTGTCCCTAAAGCATCATATGGTCGTGTCCCTAAAGCATCATATGGTCGTGTCCCTAAAGCATCATATGGTCGTGTCCCTAAACCATCATATGGTCGTGTCCCTAAACCATCATATGGTCGTGTCCCTAAAGCATCATATGGTCGTGTCCCTAAAGCATCATATGGTCGTGTCAATCCCTAAAGCATCATATGGTCGTGTCAATCCCTAAACCATCATATGGTCGTGTCAATCCCTAAACCATCATATGGTCGTGTCCCTAAACCATCATATGGTCGTGTCCCTAAACCATCATATGGTCTTGTCCCTAAAGCATCATATGGTCGTGTCCCTAAAGCATCATATGGTCGTGTCAATCCCTAAAGCATCATATGGTCGTGTCAATCCCTAAACCATCATATGGTCGTGTCAATCCCTAAACCATCATATGGTCGTGTCCCTAAAGCATCTTATGGTCGTGTCCCTAAATCTTCATATGGTCGTGTCCCTGAAGCATCATATGGTCGTGTCCCTAAACCATCATATGGTCGTGTCCCTAAACCATCATATGGTCGTGTCCCTAAAGCATCATATGGTCGTGTCAATCCCTAAAGCATCATATGGTCGTGTCAATCCCTAAAGCATCATATGGTCGTGTCAATCCCTAAAACATCATATGGTCGTGTCAATCCCTAAACCATCATATGGTCGTGTCCCTAAAGCATCATATGGTTGTGTCCCTAAAACATCATATGGTCGTGTCCCTAAAACATCATATGGTCGTGTCCCTAAAGCATCATATGGTCGTGTCCCTAAAGCATCATATGGTCGTGTCAATCCCTAAACCATCATATGGTCGTGTCCCTAAAACATCATATGGTCGTGTCCCTAAAGCATCATATGGTCGTGTCCCTAAAGCATCATATGGTCGTGTCAATCCCTAAACCATCATATGGTTGTGTCAATCCCTAAACCATCATATGGTCGTGTCCCTAAAGCATCTTATGGTCGTGTCCCTAAAGCTTCATATGGTCGTGTCCCTAAAGTATCATATGGTCGTGTCCTTAAAACATCATATGGTCGTGTCCCTAAAGCATCATACGGTCGTGTCCCTAAAGCATCATATGGTTGTGTCAATCCCTAAAGCATCATATGGTCGTGTCAATCCCTAAACCATCATATGGTCGTGTCCCTAAAGCATCATATGGTCGTGTCCCTAAAGCATCATATGGTCGTGTCCCTAAAGCATCATATGGTCGTGTCCCTAAACCATCATATGGTCGTGTCCCTAAACCATCATATGGTCGTGTCCCTAAAGCATCATATGGTCGTGTCCCTAAAGCATCATATGGTCGTGTCAATCCCTAAAGCATCATATGGTCGTGTCAATCCCTAAACCATCATATGGTCGTGTCAATCCCTAAACCATCATATGGTCGTGTCCCTAAACCATCATATGGTCGTGTCCCTAAACCATCATATGGTCGTGTCCCTAAAGCATCATATGGTCGTGTCCCTAAAGCATCATATGGTCGTGTCAATCCCTAAAGCATCATATGGTCGTGTCAATCCCTAAACCATCATATGGTCGTGTCAATCCCTAAACCATCATATGGTCGTGTCCCTAAAGCATCTTATGGTCGTGTCCCTAAAGCTTCATATGGTCGTGTCCCTGAAGCATCATATGGTCGTGTCCCTAAACCATCATATGGTCGTGTCCCTAAACCATCATATGGTCGTGTCCCTAAAGCATCATATGGTCGTGTCCCTAAAGCATCATATGGTCGTGTCAATCCCTAAAGCATCATATGGTCGTGTCAATCCCTAAAACATCATATGGTCGTGTCAATCCCTAAACCATCATATGGTCGTGTCCCTAAAGCATCATATGGTCGTGTCCCTAAAGCATCATATGGTCGTGTCAATCCCTAAACCATCATATGGTCGTGTCCCTAAAACATCATATGGTCGTGTCCCTAAAGCATCATATGGTCGTGTCCCTAAAGCATCATATGGTCGTGTCAATCCCTAAACCATCATATGGTCGTGTCAATCCCTAAACCATCATATGGTCGTGTCCCTAAAGCATCTTATGGTCGTGTCCCTAAAGCATCATATGGTCGTGTCCCTAAAGCATCATATGGTCGTGTCCCTAAAACATCATATGGTCGTGTCCCTAAAGCATCATATGGTCGTGTCCCTAAAGCATCATATGGTTGTGTCAATCCCTAAAGCATCATATGGTCGTGTCAATCCCTAAACCATCATATGGTCGTGTCCCTAAAGCATCTTATGGTCGTGTCCCTAAAGCTTCATATGGTCGTGTCCCTGAAGCATCATATGGTCGTGTCCCTAAACCATCATATGGTCGTGTCCCTAAACCATCATATGGTCGTGTCCCTAAAGCTTCATATGGTCGTGTCCCTGAAGCATCATATGGTCGTGTCCCTAAACCATCATATGGTCGTGTCCCTAAACCATCATATGGTCGTGTCCCTAAAGCATCATATGGTCGTGTCCCTAAAGCATCATATGGTCGTGTCAATCCCTAAAGCATCATATGGTCGTGTCAATCCCTAAAACATCATATGGTCGTGTCAATCCCTAAACCATCATATGGTCGTGTCCCTAAAACATCATATGGTCGTGTCCCTAAAGCATCATATGGTCGTGTCCCTAAAGCATCATATGGTCGTGTCAATCCCTAAACCATCATATGGTCGTGTCAATCCCTAAACCATCATATGGTCGTGTCCCTAAAGCATCATATGGTCGTGTCCCTAAAGCATCATGGTCGTGTCCCTAAAGCATGGTCGTGTCCCTAAACATCATATGGTCGTGTCCCTAAAGCATCATATGGTCGTGTCCCTAAAGCATCATATGGTTGTGTCAATCCCTAAAGCATCATATGGTCGTGTCAATCCCTAAACCATCATATGGTCGTGTCCCTAAAGCATCATATGGTCGTGTCCCTAAAGCATCATATGGTCGTGTCCCTAAAGCATCATATGGTCGTGTCCCTAAACCATCATATGGTCGTGTCCCTAAACCATCATATGGTCGTGTCCCTAAAGCATCATATGGTCGTGTCCCTAAAGCATCATATGGTCGTGTCAATCCCTAAAGCATCATATGGTCGTGTCAATCCCTAAACCATCATATGGTCGTGTCAATCCCTAAACCATCATATGGTCGTGTCCCTAAAGCATCTTATGGTCGTGTCGTATCCCTAAAGCATCATATGGTCGTGTCCCTAAACCATCATATGGTCGTGTCCCTAAACCATCATATGGTCGTGTCCCTAAAGCATCATATGGTCGTGTCCCTAAAGCATCATATGGTCCAATCCCTAAAGCATCATATGGTCGTGTCAATCCCTAAAACATCATATGGTCGTGTCAATCCCTAAACCATCATATGGTCGTGTCAATCCCTAAAACATCATATGGTCGTGTCAATCCCTAAACCATCATATGGTCGTGTCCCTAAAGCATCATATGGTCGTGTCCCTAAAGCATCATATGGTCGTGTCCCTAAAGCATCATATGGTCGTGTCCCTAAAGCATCATATGGTCGTCAATCCCTAAACCATCATATGTCCCTAAAACATCGTGTCCCTAAAAGCATCATATGGTCGTGTCAATCCCTAAAGCATCATATGGTCGTGTCAATCCCTAAAGCATCATATGGTCGTGTCAATCCCTAAACCATCATATGGTCGTGTCAATCCCTAAAGCATCATATGGTCGTGTCCCTAAAGCATCATATGGTCGTGTCCCTAAAGCATCATATGGTCGTGTCCCTAAAGCATCATATGGTCGTGTCCCTAAACCATCATATGGTCGTGTCCCTAAACCATCATATGGTCGTGTCCCTAAAGCATCATATGGTCGTGTCAATCCCTAAAGCATCATATGGTCGTGTCCCTAAAGCATCATATGGTCGTGTCAATCCCTAAACCATCATATGGTCGTGTCCCTAAACCATCATATGGTCGTCCCTAAACCATCATATGGTCTTGTCCCTAAAGCATCATATGGTCGTGTCCCTAAAGCATCATATGGTCGTGTCCCTAAAGCATCATATGGTCGTGTCAATCCCTAAACCATCATATGGTCGTCAATCCCTAAACCATCATATGGTCGTGTCCCTAAAGCATCATATGGTCGTGTCCCTAAAGCATCATATGGTCGTGTCCCTAAAGCATCATATGGTCGTGTCCCTAAAGCATCATATGGTCGTGTCCCTAAAGCATCATAAAGCATCATATGGTCGTGTCAATCCCTAAAGCATCATATGGTCGTGTCAATCCCTAAACCATCATCATATGGTAAAGCATCATATGGTTGTGTCCCTAAAACATCATATGGTCGTGTCCCTAAAACATCATATGGTCGTGTCCCTAAAGCATCATATGGTCGTGTCCCTAAAGCATCATATGGTCGTGTCAATCCCTAAACCATCATATGGTCGTGTCCCTAAAACATCATATGGTCGTGTCCCTAAAGCATCATATGGTCGTGTCCCTAAAGCATCATATGGTCAATCCCTAAACCATCATATGGTTGTGTCAATCCCTAAACCATCATATGGTCGTGTCCCTAAAGCATCTTATGGTCGTGTCCCTAAAGCATCATATGGTCGTGTCCCTAAAGTATCATATGGTCGTGTCCTTAAAACATCATATGGTCGTGTCCTAAAGCATCATATGGCATCATATGGTTGTGTCCCTAAAGCATCATATGGTCGTGTCAATCCCTAAACCATCATATGGTCGTGTCCCTAAAGCATCATATGGTCGTGTGTCATATGGTCGTGTCCCTAAACCATCATATGGTCGTGTCCCTAAAGCATCATATGGTCGTGTCCCTAAAGCATCATATGGTCGTGTCCCTAAAGCATCATATGGTCGTGTCAATCCCTAAAGCATCATATGGTCGTGTCAATCCCTAAACCATCATATGGTCGTGTCCCTAAACCATCATATGGTGGTGTCCCTAAACCATCATATGGTCGTGTCCCTAAACCATCATATGGTCGTGTGTCCCTAAAGCATCATATGGTCGTGTCAATCCCTAAAGCATCATATGGTCGTGTCAATCCCTAAACCATCATATGGTCGTGTCAATCCCTAAACCATCATATGGTCGTGTCCCTAAAGCATCTTATGGTCGTGTCCCTAAAGCATCATATGTGTCCCTAAAGCATCATATGGTCGTGTCCCTAAACCATCATATGGTCGTGTCCCTAAACCATCATATGGTCGTGTCCCTAAAGCATCATATGGTCGTGTCCCTAAAGCATCATATGGTCGTGTCAATCCCTAAAGCATCATATGGTCGTGTCAATCCCTAAAACATCATATGGTCGTGTCAATCCCTAAACCATCATATGGTCGTGTCCCTAAAGCATCATATGGTCGTGTCCCTAAAGCATCATATGGTCGTGTCAATCCCTAAACCATCATATGGTCGTGTCCCTAAAACATCATATGGTCGTGTCCCTAAAGCATCATATGGTCGTGTCCCTAAAGCATCATATGGTCGTGTCAATCCCTAAACCATCATATGGTCGTGTCAATCCCTAAACCATCATATGGTCGTGTCCCTAAAGCATCTTATGGTCGTGTCCCTAAAGCTTCATATGGTCGTGTCCCTAAAGCATCATATGGTCGTGTCCCTAAAACATCATATGGTCGTGTCCCTAAAGCATCATATGGTCGTGTCCCTAAAGCATCATATGGTTGTGTCAATCCCTAAAGCATCATATGGTCGTGTCAATCCCTAAACCATCATATGGTCGTGTCCCTAAAGCATCATATGGTCGTGTCCCTAAAGCATCATATGGTCGTGTCCCTAAAGCATCATATGGTCGTGTCCCTAAACCATCATATGGTCGTGTCCCTAAACCATCATATGGTCGTGTCCCTAAAGCATCATATGGTCGTGTCAATCCCTAAAGCATCATATGGTCGTGTCAATCCCTAAACCATCATATGGTCGTGTCAATCCCTAAACCATCATATGGTCGTGTCCCTAAAGCATCTTATGGTCGTGTCCCTAAAGCATCATATGGTCGTGTCCCTAAAGCATCATATGGTCGTGTCCCTAAACCATCATATGGTCGTGTCCCTAAACCATCATATGGTCGTGTCCCTAAAGCATCATATGGTCGTGTCCCTAAAGCATCATATGGTCGTGTCAATCCCTAAAGCATCATATGGTCGTGTCAATCCCTAAAACATCATATGGTCGTGTCAATCCCTAAACCATCATATGGTCGTGTCAATCCCTAAAACATCATATGGTCGTGTCAATCCCTAAACCATCATATGGTCGTGTCCCTAAAGCATCATATGGTCGTGTCCCTAAAACATCATATGGTCGTGTCCCTAAAGCATCATATGGTCGTGTCCCTAAAGCATCATATGGTCGTGTCAATCCCTAAACCATCATATGGTCGTGTCCCTAAAACATCATAAGTCCCTAAAGCATCATATGGTCGTGTCCCTAAAGCATCATATGGTCGTGTCAATCCCTAAACCATCATATGGTCGTGTCAATCCCTAAACCATCATATGGTCGTGTCAATCCCTAAACCATCATATGGTCGTGTCCCTAAAGCATCATATGGTCGTGTCCCTAAAGCATCATATGGTCGTGTCCCTGCATCATATGGTCGTGTCCCTAAACCATCATATGGTCGTGTCCCTAAACCATCATATGGTCGTGTCCCTAAAGCATCATATGGTCGTGTCCCTAAAGCATCATATGGTCGTGTCAATCCCTAAAGCATCATATGGTCGTGTCAATCCCTAAACCATCATATGGTCGTGTCAATCCCTAAACCATCATATGGTCGTGTCCCTAAAGCATCTTATGGTCGTGTCCCTAAAGCATCATATGGTCGTGTCCCTAAAGCATCATATGGTCGTGTCCCTAAACCATCATATGGTCGTGTCCCTAAACCATCATATGGTCGTGTCCCTAAAGCATCATATGGTCGTGTCAATCCCTAAAGCATCATATGGTCGTGTCAATCCCTAAAACATCATATGGTCGTGTCAATCCCTAAAGCATCATATGGTCGTGTCAATCCCTAAAACATCATATGGTCGTGTCAATCCCTAAACCATCATATGGTCGTGTCCCTAAAGCATCATATGGTCGTGTCCCTAAAGCATCATATGGTCGTGTCAATCCCTAAACCATCATATGGTCGTGTCAATCCCTAAACCATCATATGGTCGTGTCCCTAAAGCATCTTATGGTCGTGTCCCTAAAGCTTCATATGGTCGTGTCCCTAAAGCATCATATGGTCGTGTCCCTAAAACATCATATGGTCGTGTCCCTAAAGCATCATATGGTCGTGTCCATAAAGCATCATATGGTCGTGTCCCTAAACCATCATATGGTCGTGTCCCTAAAGCATCATATGGTCGTGTCAATCCCTAAAGCATCATATGGTCGTGTCAATCCCTAAACCATCATATGGTCGTGTCCCTAAAGCATCATATGGTCGTGTCAATCCCTAAAGCATCATATGGTCGTGTCAATCCCTAAACCATCATATGGTCGTGTCCCTAAAGCATCATATGGTCGTGTCCCTAAAGCATCATATGGTCGTGTCCCTAAAGCATCATATGGTCGTGTCCCTAAACCATCATATGGTCGTGTCCCTAAACCATCATATGGTCGTGTCCCTAAAGCATCATATGGTCGTGTCCCTAAAGCATCATATGGTCGTGTCAATCCCTAAAGCATCATATGGTCGTGTCAATCCCTAAACCATCATATGGTCGTGTCAATCCCTAAACCATCATATGGTCGTGTCCCTAAAGCATCTTATGGTCGTGTCCCTAAAGCTTCATATGGTCGTGTCCCTAAAGCATCATATGGTCGTGTCCCTAAGCCATCATATGGTCGTGTCCCTAAACCATCATATGGTCGTGTCCCTAAAGCATCATATGGTCGTGTCCCTAAAGCATCATATGGTCGTGTCAATCCCTAAAGCATCATATGGTCGTGTCCCTAAAGCATCATATGGTCGTGTCCCTAAACCATCATATGGTCGTGTCCCTAAACCATCATATGGTCGTGTCCCTAAAGCATCATATGGTCGTGTCCCTAAAGCATCATATGGTCGTGTCAATCCCTAAAGCATCATATGGTCGTGTCAATCCCTAAACCATCATATGGTCGTGTCAATCCCTAAACCATCATATGGTCGTGTCCCTAAAGCATCTTATGGTCGTGTCCCTAAAGCTTCATATGGTCGTATCCCTGAAGCATCATATGGTCGTGTCCCTAAACCATCATATGGTCGTGTCCCTAAACCATCATATGGTCGTGTCCCTAAAGCATCATATGGTCGTGTCCCTAAAGCATCATATGGTCGTGTCAATCCCTAAAGCATCATATGGTCGTGTCAATCCCTAAAACATCATATGGTCGTGTCAATCCCTAAACCATCATATGGTCGTGTCAATCCCTAAAACATCATATGGTCGTGTCAATCCCTAAACCATCATATGGTCGTGTCCCTAAAGCATCATATGGTCGTGTCCCTAAAACATCATATGGTCGTGTCCCTAAAGCATCATATGGTCGTGTCCCTAAAGCATCATATGGTCGTGTCAATCCCTAAACCATCATATGGTCGTGTCCCTAAAACATCATATGGTCGAGTCCCTAAAGCATCATATGGTCGTGTCCCTAAAGCATCATATGGTCGTGTCAATCCCTAAACCATCATATGGTCGTGTCAATCCCTAAACCATCATATGGTCGTGTCAATCCCTAAACCATCATATGGTCGTGTCCCTAAAGCATCATATGGTCGTGTCCCTAAAGCATCATATGGTCGTGTCCCTAAAGCATCATATGGTCGTGTCCCTAAACCATCATATGGTCGTGTCCCTAAACCATCATATGGTCGTGTCCCTAAAGCATCATATGGTCGTGTCCCTAAAGCATCATATGGTCGTGTCAATCCCTAAAGCATCATATGGTCGTGTCAATCCCTAAACCATCATATGGTCGTGTCAATCCCTAAACCATCATATGGTCGTGTCCCTAAACCATCATATGGTCGTGTCCCTAAACCATCATATGGTCTTGTCCCTAAAGCATCATATGGTCGTGTCCCTAAAGCATCATATGGTCGTGTCAATCCCTAAAGCATCATATGGTCGTGTCAATCCCTAAACCATCATATGGTCGTGTCAATCCCTAAACCATCATATGGTCGTGTCCCTAAAGCATCTTATGGTCGTGTCCCTAAATCTTCATATGGTCGTGTCCCTGAAGCATCATATGGTCGTGTCCCTAAACCATCATATGGTCGTGTCCCTAAACCATCATATGGTCGTGTCCCTAAAGCATCATATGGTCGTGTCAATCCCTAAAGCATCATATGGTCGTGTCAATCCCTAAAGCATCATATGGTCGTGTCAATCCCTAAAACATCATATGGTCGTGTCAATCCCTAAACCATCATATGGTCGTGTCCCTAAAGCATCATATGGTTGTGTCCCTAAAACATCATATGGTCGTGTCCCTAAAACATCATATGGTCGTGTCCCTAAAGCATCATATGGTCGTGTCCCTAAAGCATCATATGGTCGTGTCAATCCCTAAACCATCATATGGTCGTGTCCCTAAAACATCATATGGTCGTGTCCCTAAAGCATCATATGGTCGTGTCCCTAAAGCATCATATGGTCGTGTCAATCCCTAAACCATCATATGGTCGTGTCAATCCCTAAACCATCATATGGTCGTGTCCCTAAAGCATCTTATGGTCGTGTCCCTAAAGCTTCATATGGTCGTGTCCCTAAAACATCATATGGTCGTGTCCCTAAAGCATCATATGGTCGTGTCCCTAAAGCATCATATGGTCGTGTCCCTAAAGCATCATATGGTTGTGTCAATCCCTAAAGCATCATATGGTCGTGTCAATCCCTAAACCATCATATGGTCGTGTCCCTAAAGCATCATATGGTCGTGTCCCTAAAGCATCATATGGTCGTGTCCCTAAAGCATCATATGGTCGTGTCCCTAAACCATCATATGGTCGTGTCCCTAAACCATCATATGGTCGTGTCCCTAAAGCATCATATGGTCGTGTCCCTAAAGCATCATATGGTCGTGTCAATCCCTAAAGCATCATATGGTCGTGTCAATCCCTAAACCATCATATGGTCGTGTCAATCCCTAAACCATCATATGGTCGTGTCCCTAAACCATCATATGGTCGTGTCCCTAAACCATCATATGGTCGTGTCCCTAAAGCATCATATGGTCGTGTCCCTAAAGCATCATATGGTCGTGTCAATCCCTAAAGCATCATATGGTCGTGTCAATCCCTAAACCATCATATGGTCGTGTCAATCCCTAAACCATCATATGGTCGTGTCCCTAAAGCATCATATGGTCGTGTCCCTAAAGCTTCATATGGTCGTGTCCCTGAAGCATCATATGGTCGTGTCCCTAAACCATCATATGGTCGTGTCCCTAAACCATCATATGGTCGTGTCCCTAAAGCATCATATGGTCGTGTCCCTAAAGCATCATATGGTCGTGTCAATCCCTAAAGCATCATATGGTCGTGTCAATCCCTAAAACATCATATGGTCGTGTCAATCCCTAAACCAATCCCTAAAGCATCATATGGTCGTGTCCCTAAAGCATCATATGGTCGTGTCAATCCCTAAACCATCATATGGTCGTGTCCCTAAAACATCATATGGTCGTGTCCCTAAAGCATCATATGGTCGTGTCCCTAAAGCATCATATGGTCGTGTCAATCCCTAAACCATCATATGGTCGTGTCAATCCCTAAACCATCATATGGTCGTGTCCCTAAAGCATCTTATGGTCGTGTCCCTAAAGCTTCATATGGTCGTGTCCCTAAAGCATCATATGGTCGTGTCCCTAAAACATCATATGGTCGTGTCCCTAAAGCATCATATGGTCGTGTCCCTAAAGCATCATATGGTGTGTCAATCCCTAAAGCATCATATGGTCGTGTCAATCCCTAAACCATCATATGGTCGTGTCCCTAAAGCATCATATGGTCGTGTCCCTAAAGCATCATATGGTCGTGTCCCTAAAGCATCATATGGTCGTGTCCCTAAACCATCATATGGTCGTGTCCCTAAACCATCATATGGTCGTGTCCCTAAAGCATCATATGGTCATATGGTGTCCCTAAAGCATCATATGGTCGTGTCAATCCCTAAAGCATCATATGGTCGTGTCAATCCCTAAACCATCATATGGTCGTGTCAATCCCTAAAGCATCATATGGTCGTGTCAATCCCTAAACCATCATATGGTCGTGTCCCTAAAGCATCATATGGTCGTGTCCCTAAAGCATCATATGGTCGTGTCCCTAAAGCATCATATGGTCGTGTCCCTAAAGCATCATATGGTCGTGTCAATCCCTAAACCATCATATGGTCGTGTCCCTAAAACATCATATGGTCGTGTCCCTAAACATCATATGGTCGTGTCCCTAAAGCATCATATGGTCGTGTCAATCCCTAAACCATCATATGGTCGTGTCAATCCCTAAACCATCATATGGTCGTGTCAATCCCTAAACCATCATATGGTCGTGTCCCTAAAGCATCATATGGTCGTGTCCCTAAAGCATCATATGGTCGTGTCCCTAAAGCATCATATGGTCGTGTCCCTAAACCATCCCTAAACCATCATATGGTCGTGTCCCTAAAGCATCATATGGTCGTGTCCCTAAAGCATCATATGGTCGTGTCAATCCCTAAAGCATCATATGGTCGTGTCAATCCCTAAACCATCATATGGTCGTGTCAATCCCTAAACCATCATATGGTCGTGTCCCTAAAGCATCATATGGTCGTGTCAATCCCTAAAGCATCATATGGTCGTGTCAATCCCTAAACCATCATATGGTCGTGTCAATCCCTAAACCATCATATGGTCGTGTCCCTAAAGCATCATATGGTCGTGTCCCTAAAGCATCATATGGTCGTGTCCCTAAAGCATCATATGGTCGTGTCCCTAAACCATCATATGGTCGTGTCCCTAAACCATCATATGGGTGTCCCTAAAGCATCATATGGTCCCTAAAGCATCATATGGTCGTGTCCCTAAAGCATCATATGGTCGTGTCAATCCCTAAAGCATCATATGGTCGTGTGTCCCTAAACCATCATATGGTCGTGTCCCTAAAGCATCATATGGTCGTGTCAATCCCTAAAGCATCATATGGTCGTGTCAATCCCTAAACCATCATATGGTCGTGTCCCTAAAGCATCATATGGTCGTGTCCCTAAAGCATCATATGGTCGTGTCCCTAAAGCATCATATGGTCGTGTCCCTAAACCATCATATGGTGTCAATCCCTAAACCATCATATGGTCGTGTCCCTAAACCATCATATGGTCGTGTCCCTAAAGCATCATATGGTCGTGTCCCTAAAGCATCATATGGTCGTGTCAATCCCTAAAGCATCATATGGTCGTGTCAATCCCTAAAGCATCATATGGTCGTGTCAATCCCTAAACCATCATATGGTCGTGTCCCTAAAGCATCATATGGTCGTGTCCCTAAAACATCATATGGTCGTGTCCCTGAAGCATCATATGGTCGTGTCCCTAAACCATCATATGGTCGTGTCCCTAAACCATCATATGGTCGTGTCCCTAAAGCATCATATGGTCGTGTCCCTAAAGCATCATATGGTCGTGTCAATCCCTAAAGCATCATATGGTCGTGTCAATCCCTAAACCATCATATGGTCGTGTCAATCCCTAAACCATCATATGGTCGTGTCCCTAAAGCATCTTATGGTCGTGTCCCTAAAGCTTCATATGGTCGTGTCCCTGAAGCATCATATGGTCGTGTCCCTAAACCATCATATGGTCGTGTCCCTAAAGCATCATATGGTCGTGTCCCTAAATCCTAAAGCATCATATGGTCGTGTCAATCCCTAAAGCATCATATGGTCGTGTCAATCCCTAAAACATCATATGGTCGTGTCAATCCCTAAACATCATCTAAACCATCATATGGTCCCTAAAGCATCATATGGTGTCCCTAAAGCATCATATGGTCGTGTCCCTAAAGCATCATATGGTCGTGTCCCTAAAGCATCATATGGTCGTGTCCCTAAAGCATCATATGGTCGTGCATCATATCCCCTAAAGTCAATCCCTAAACCATCATATGGTCGTGTCAATCCCTAAACCATCATATGGTCGTGTCCCTAAAGCATCATATGGTCGTGTCCCTAAAGCATCATATGGTCGTGTCCCTAAAGCATCATCATATGGTCGTGTCCCTAAACCATCATATGGTCGTGTCCCTAAAGCATCATATGGTCGTGTCCCTAAAGCATCATATGGTCGTGTCAATCCCTAAAGCATCATATGGTCGTGTCCCTAAAGCATCATATGGTCGTGTCAATCCCTAAACCATCATATGGTCGTGTCCCTAAACCATCATATGGTCGTGTCCCTAAACCATCATATGGTCGTGTCCCTAAAGCATCATATGGTCGTGTCCCTAAAGCATCATATGGTCGTCCCTGCATCATATGGTCCCTAAAGCATCATATGGTCGTGTCAATCCCTAAAGCATCATCAATCCCTGGTCGTGTCCCTAAAGCATCATATGGTCGTGTCCCTAAAGCATCATATGGTCGTGTCGTGTCAATCCCTAAACCATCCTAAAACATCATATGGTCGTGTCCCTAAAGCATCCCTAAAGCATCATATGGTCGTGTCCCTAAAGCATCATATGGTCGTGTCCCTAAAGCATCATATGGTCGTGTCAATCCCTAAAGCATCATATGGTCGTGTCCCTAAAGCATCATATGGTCGTGTCCTAAAGCATCATATGGTCGTGTCCCTAAAGCATCATATGGTCGTGTCCCTAAAGCATCATATGGTCGTGTCCCTAAAGCATCATATGGTCGTGTCCCTAAAGCATCATATGGTCGTGTCCCTAAAGCATCATATGGTCATATGGTGTCCCTAAACCATCATATGGTCGTGTCCCTAAAGCATCATATGGTCGTGTCCCTAAAGCATCATATGGTCGTGTCAATCCCTAAAGCATCATATGGTCGTGTCAATCCCTAAACCATCATATGGTCGTGTCAATCCCTAAACCATCATATGGTCGTGTCCCTAAAGCATCTTATGGTCGTGTCCCTAAAGCATCATATGGTCGTGTCCCTAAACCATCATATGGTCGTGTCCCTAAACCATCATATGGTCGTGTCCCTAAACCAAAGCATCATCATGGTCGTGTCCCTAAAGCATCATATGGTCGTGTCAATCCCTAAAGCATCATATGGTCGTGTCAATCCCTAAACCATCATATGGTCGTGTCCCTAAAGCATCATATGGTCGTGTCCCTAAAGCATCATATGGTCGTGTCAATCCCTAAAGCATCATATGGTCGTGTCCCTAAATCCCCATCATATGGTCGTGTCCCTAAAGCATCATATGGTCGTGTCCCTAAAGCATCATATGGTTGTGTCAATCCCTAAAGCATCATATGGTCGTGTCAATCCCTAAACCATCATATGGTCGTGTCCCTAAAGCATCATATGGTCGTGTCCCTAAAGCATCATATGGTCGTGTCCCTAAACCATCATATGGTCGTGTCCCTAAACCATCATATGGTCGTGTCCCTAAACCATCATATGGTCGTGTCCCTAAAGCATCATATGGTCGTGTCCCTAAAGCATCATATGGTCGTGTCCCTAAAGCATCATATGGTCGTGTCAATCCCTAAACCATCATATGGTCGTGTCAATCCCTAAACCATCATATGGTCGTGTCCCTAAAGCATCATATGGTCGTGTCCCTAAAGCATCATATGGTCGTGTCCCTAAAGCATCATATGGTCGTGTCCCTAAACCATCATATGGTCGTGTCCCTAAACCATCATATGGTCGTGTCCCTAAAGCATCATATGGTCGTGTCCCTAAAGCATCATATGGTCGTGTCAATCCCTAAAGCATCATATGGTCGTGTCAATCCCTAAACCATCATATGGTGTGTCCCTAAAGCATCAATCCCTAAACCATCATATGGTCGTGTCCCTAAACCATCATATGGTCGTGTCCCTAAACCATCATATGGTCGTGTCCCTAAAGCATCATATGGTCGTGTCCCTAAAGCATCATATGGTCGTGTCAATCCCTAAAGCATCATATGGTCGTGTCAATCCCTAAACCATCATATGGTCGTGTCAATCCCTAAACCATCATATGGTCGTGTCCCTAAAGCATCTTATGGTCGTGTCCCTAAATCATCATATGGTCGTGTCCCTAAAGCATCATATGGTCGTGTCCCTAAAATGGTTGTGTCAATCCCTAAAGCATCATATGGTCGTGTCCCTAAACCATCATATGGTCGTGTCCCTAAAGCATCATATGGTAAAGCATCATATGTCCCTAAAGCATCATATGGTCCCTAAAGCATCATATGGTCGTCCCTAAACCATCAATCCCTAAAGCATCATATGGTGGTCCGTGCATCAATCCCTAAAGCATCATATGGTCGTGTCAATCCCTAAACCATCATATGGTCGTGTCCCTAAAGCATCATATGGTCGTGTCCCTAAAGCATCATATGGTCGTGTCCCTAAAGTCGTGTCCCTAAACCATCATATGGTCGTGTCCCTAATGGTTCGTGTCCCTAAAGCATCATATGGTCGTGTCAATCCCTAAACCATCATGTCCCTAAACCATCATATGGTCATATGGTGTGTCCCTAAAGCATCATATGGTCGTGTCCCTAAAATCCCTAAAGCATCATATGGTCGTGTCAATCCCTAAACCATCATATGGTCGTGTCCCTAAACCATCATATCGTGTCCTAAAGCATCAATGGTCGTGTCCCTAAAGCATCATATGGTCGTGTCAATCCCTAAACCATCATATGGTCGTGTCCCTAAAGCATCATATGGTCGTCCCTAAAGCATCATATGGTCGTGTCAATCATATGGTCCCCCTAAACCATCATATGGTCGTGTCCCTAAAGCATCATATGGTCGTGTCCCTAAAGCTTCCCTAAAGCATCATGGTGGTCCCTAAAACATCATATGGTGTCCCTAAAGCATCATATGGTCGTGTCCCTAAAGCATCATATGGTCGTGTCAATCCCTAAAGCATCATATGGTCGTGTCAATCCCTAAACCATCATATGGTCGTGTCCCTAAAGCATCATATGGTCGTGTCCCTAAAGCATCATATGGTCGTGTCCCTAAAGCATCATATGGTCGTGTCCCTAAACCATCGTGTCCCTAAAGCATCATATGGTCGTGTGCATCAATCCCTAAAGCATCATATGGTCGTGTCAATCCCTAAACCATCATATGGTCGTGTCCCTAAAGCATCATATGGTCGTGTCCCTAAAGCATCATATGGTCGTGTCCCTAAACCATCAATCCCTAAAGCATCATATGGTCGTGTCCCTAAAGCATCATATGGTTGTGTCCCTAAACCATCATATGGTCGTGTCAATCCCTAAACCATCATATGGTCGTGTGTCCCTAAAGCATCATATGGTCGTGTCCCTAAAGCATCATATGGTCGTGTCAAAGCATCATATGGTGTCCCTAAAGCATCATATGGTCGTGTCCCTAAAGCATCATCAATCCCTAAACCATCATATGGTCGTGTCAATCCCTAAACCATCATATGGTCGTGTCCCTAAACCATCATATGGTCGTGTCCCTAAAGCATCATATGGTCTTGTCCCTAAACCATCATATGGTCGTGTCCCTAAAGCATCATATGGTGTCCGTAAAGCATCAATCCCTAAAGCATCATATGGTCGTGTCAATCCCTAAACCATCATATGGTCGTGTCAATCCCTAAACCATCATATGGTCGTGTCCCTAAAGCATCATATGGTCGTGTCCCTAAATCATCATATGGTCTTGTCCCTAAAATCGTGTCCCTAAAGCATCATATGGTCGTGTCAATCCCTAAAGCATCAATCCCTAAACCATCATATGGTCGTGTCCCTAAACCATCATATGGTCGTGTCCCTAAAGCATCATATGGTCGTGTCAATCCCTAAAGCATCATATGGTCGTGTCCATCCCCCTAAAGCATCATATGGTCGTGTCAATCCCTAAAACATCATATGGTCGTGTCAATCCCTAAACCATCATATGGTCGTGTCCCTAAAGCATCTTATGGTTGTGTCCCTAAAACATCATATGGTCGTGTCCCTAAAACATCATATGGTCGTGTCCTAAAGCATCAATGGTCGTGTCCCTAAAGCATCATATGGTCGTGTCAATCCCTAAACCATCATATGGTCGTGTCCCTAAAACATCATATGGTCGTGTCCCTAAAGCATCATATGGTCGTGTCCCTAAAGCATCATATGGTCGTGTCAATCCCTAAACCATCATATGGTCGTGTCAATCCCTAAACCATCATATGGTCGTGTCCCTAAAGCATCTTATGGTCGTGTCCCTAAAGCTTCATATGGTCGTGTCCCTAAAACATCATATGGTCGTGTCCCTAAAGCATCATATGGTCGTGTCCCTAAAGCATCATATGGTCGTGTCAATCCCTAAAGCATCATATGGTCGTGTCAATCCCTAAACCATCATATGGTCGTGTCAATCCCTAAACCATCATATGGTCGTGTCCCAAAAGCATCATATGGTCGTGTCCCTAAAGCATCATATGGTCGTGTCAATCCCTAAAGCATCATATGGTCGTGTCAATCCCTAAAACATCATATGGTCGTGTCCCTAAAGCATCATATGGTCGTGTCCCTAAAGCATCATATGGTCGTGTCCCTAAAGCATCATGTGGTCGTGTCAATCCCTAAACCATCATATGGTCGTGTCAATCCCTAAACCATCATATGGTCGTGTGCCTAAAGCATCTTATGGTCGTGTCCCTAAAGCTTCATATGGTCGTGTCCCTGAAGCATCATATGGTCGTGTCAATCCCTAAACCATCATATGGTCGTGTCCCTAAACCATCATATGGTCGTGTCCCTAAAGCATCATATGGTCGTGTCAATCCCTAAAGCATCATATGGTCGTGTCAATCCCTAAACCATCATATGGTCGTGTCAATCCCTAAACCATCATATGGTCGTGTCCCTAAAGCATCATATGGTCGTGTCCCTAAAGCATCATATGGTCGTGTCAATCCCGAAACCATCATATGGTCGTGTCAATCCCTAAACCATCATATGGTCATGTCCCTAAAGCATCATATGGTCGTGTCCCTAAAGCATCATATGGTCGTGTCAATCCCGAAACCATCATATGGTCGTGTCCATCCCTAAAGCATCATATGGTCGTGTCAATCCCTAAACCATCATATGGTCGTGTCAATCCCTAAACCATCATATGGTCGTGTCCCTAAAGCATCTTATGGTCGTGTCCCTAAAGCTTCATATGGTCGTGTCCCTGAAGCATCATATGGTCGTGTCAATCCCTAAACCATCATATGGTCGTGTCAATCCCTAAACCATCATATGGTGCCTAAAGCATCTTAATCCCTAAAGCTTCATATGGTCGTGTCCCTAATCCTACATCATATGGTCGTGTCCCTAAAGCATCATATGGTCGTGTCCCTAAAGCATCATATGGTCAATCCTAAACCATCATATGGTCGTGTCAATCCCTAAACCATCATATGGTCATGTCCCTAAAGCATCATATGGTCGTGTCCCTAAACCATCATATGGTCGTGTCCCTAAACCATCATATGGTCGTGTCCATCCCTAAAGCATCATATGGTCGTGTCAATCCCTAAACCATCATATGGTCGTGTCAATCCCTAAAGCATCATATGGTCGTGTCCCTAAAGCATCTTATCCCTAAAGCATGGTCGTGTCCCTGAAGCATCATATGGTCGTGTCAATCCCTAAAACATCATATGGTCGTGTCAATCCCTAAACCATCATATGGTCGTGTGCCTAAAGCATCTTATGGTCGTGTCCCTAAAGCTTCATATGGTCGTGTCCCTAAAACATCATATGGTCGTGTCCCTAAAGCATCATATGGTCGTGTCCCTAAAGCATCATATGGTCGTGTCAATCCCTAAACCATCATATGGTCGTGTCCCTAAAACATCATATGGTCGTGTCCCTAAAGCATCATATGGTGGCATCATATGGTGTCCCTAAAGCATCATATGGTCGTGTCAATCCCTAAACCATCATATGGTCGTGTCAATCCCTAAACCATCATATGGTCGTGTCCCTAAAGCATCATATGGTCGTGTCCCTAAACCATCATATGGTCGTGTCCCTAAAGCATCATATGGTCGTGTCCCTAAAGCATCATATGGTCGTGTCAATCCCTAAAGCATCATATGGTCGTGTCAATCCCTAAAGCATCATATGGTCGTGTCAATCCCTAAACCATCATATGGTCGTGTCAATCCCATAAACCATCATATGGTCGTGTCAATCCCTAAACCATCATATGGTCGTGTCCCTAAACATCATATGGTCGTGTCCCTAAAGCATCATATGGTCGTGTCAATCCCTAAAGCATCATATGGTCGTGTCAATCCCTAAAACATCATATGGTCGTGTCCCTAAAGCATCATATGGTCGTGTCCCTAAAGCATCATATGGTTGTGTCAATCCCTAAACCATCATATGGTCGTGTCAATCCCTAAACCATCAAATGGTCGTGTCCCTAAAGCATTTTATGGTCGTGTCCCTAAAGCTTCATATGGTCGTGTCCCTGAAGCATCATATGGTCGTGTCCCTAAAGCATCATATGGTCGTGTCCCTAAAGCATCATATGGTCGTGTCAATCCCTAAACCATCATATGGTCGTGTCCCTAAAGCATCATATGGTCGTGTCAATCCCTAAACCATCATATGGTCGTGTGCCTAAAGCATCTTATGGTCGTGTCCCTAAAGCTTCATATGGTCGTGTCCCTAAAGCATCATATGGTCGTGTCAATCCCTAAACCATCATATGGTCGTGTCCCTAAACCATCATATGGTCGTGTCCCTAAAGCATCATATGGTCGTGTCAATCCCTAAAGCATCATATGGTCGTGTCAATCCCTAAACCATCATATGGTCGTGTCAATCCCTAAACCATCATATGGTCGTGTCCCTAAAGCATCATATGGTCGTGTCCCTAAAGCATCATATGGTCGTGTCAATCCCGAAACCATCATATGGTCGTGTCAATCCCTAAACCATCATATGGTCATGTCCCTAAAGCATCATATGGTCGTGTCCCTAAAGCATCATATGGTCGTGTCAATCCCGAAACCATCATATGGTCGTGTCCATCCCTAAAGCATCATATGGTCGTGTCAATCCCTAAACCATCATATGGTCGTGTCAATCCCTAAACCATCATATGGTCGTGTCCCTAAAGCATCTTATGGTCGTGTCCCTAAAGCTTCATATGGTCGTGTCCCTGAAGCATCATATGGTCGTGTCAATCCCTAAACCATCATATGGTCGTGTCAATCCCTAAACCATCATATGGTCGTGTGCCTAAAGCATCTTATGGTCGTGTCCCTAAAGCTTCATATGGTCGTGTCCCTAAAACATCATATGGTCGTGTCCCTAAAGCATCATATGGTCGTGTCCCTAAAGCATCATATGGTCGTGTCAATCCCTAAACCATCATATGGTCGTGTCCCTAAAACATCATATGGTCGTGTCCCTAAAGCATCATATGGTCGTGTCCCTAAAGCATCATATGGTCGTGTCAATCCCTAAAGCATCATATGGTCGTGTCAATCCCTAAACCATCATATGGTCGTGTCAATCCCTAAACCATCATATGGTCGTGTCCCTAAAGCATCATATGGTCGTGTCCCTAAACCATCATATGGTCGTGTCCCTAAAGCATCATATGGTCGTGTCCCTCAGCATCCCTAAAGCATCATATGGTCGTGTCAATCCCTAAAGCATCATATGGTCGTGTCAATCCCTAAACCATCATATGGTCGTGTCAATCCCATAAACCATCATATGGTCGTGTCAATCCCTAAACCATCATATGGTCGTGTCCCTAAACATCATATGGTCGTGTCCCTAAAGCATCATATGGTCGTGTCAATCCCTAAAGCATCATATGGTCGTGTCAATCCCTAAAACATCATATGGTCGTGTCCCTAAAGCATCATATGGTCGTGTCCCTAAAGCATCATATGGTTGTGTCAATCCCTAAACCATCATATGGTCGTGTCAATCCCTAAACCATCATATGGTCGTGTCCCTAAAGCATCTTATGGTCGTGTCCCTAAAGCTTCATATGGTCGTGTCCCTGAAGCATCATATGGTCGTGTCCCTAAAGCATCATATGGTCGTGTCCCTAAAACATCATATGGTCGTGTCCCTAAACCATCATATGGTCGTGTCCCTAAAGCATCATATGGTCGTGTCAATCCCTAAAGCATCATATGGTCGTGTCAATCCCTAAACCATCATATGGTCGTGTCAATCCCTAAACCATCATATGGTCGTGTCCCTAAAGCATCATATGGTCGTGTCCCTAAAGCATCATATGGTCGTGTCAATCCCGAAACCATCATATGGTCGTGTCAATCCCTAAACCATCATATGGTCGTGTCCCTAAACCATCATATGGTCGTGTCCTTAAAGCATAATATGGTCGTGTCCCTAAAGCATCATATGGTCGTGTCAATCCCTAAAGCATCATATGGTCGTGTCAATCCCTAAAACATCATATGGTCGTGTCAATCCCTAAACCATCATGTGGTCGTGTCCCTAAACCACCCGAGATGCAGAAATATGTGATTTAAGCTTAACGTTGATCAACATCTTATTTATATACAGTCTCTACCTCGCCTCACCTCCCTTCCTCATCCTCCCATCTTCCTCCACCTCTTCATCTTCTCTTCCTCCTTTTCCTCCTCCTCTTCCACTTAATCTCCCTCCTCATCTTCATCCTCTTCCTCCTCCTCTGCTTGTTTGTCATTGTATTCCCTTTTAATTATTATTCTGATCTTGTCTGTTGTCTGTGTGCGGTTTGAAGTGCAGTAATGACTTGGGTTGATTTGCTTGAGGTGTGCTTTGAATATGTACTACTTGAGTAGTTCTCTGTCGTTCACTGTTCGCCTTGTCAAACCACATGATGTTTAATCTATTTTTGCAATTTGTTTTCTTTCCCCCTAACTCTCTCTCTCTCTGTATCTTTGTTTTCTCTCCATCTCTCTCTCTCTCTCTCTCTCTCTCTCTCTGTGGAAGGGAAAATGTTTGGCCTGCTCAGTGATATTGTGTTGCTTTCTATCTTTGGAAGTCAGGTGTTCAGATGTTATACAAGGTCCACTGATGGTGTTGACTTGAAAAGGTCAAGGTGTGGAAGGTGCATGCGTACCTGAGTGTTTGGATATGCATGCATGTAAGCTTCTATCTTACATTCTGCCCCCCCACACACCACTAGATATCCTCCTAGGCTCTCTCTGAACCACACTGGTGTTTTGATAATTTTTTTGAGCATTTCCTACTTGCAAAGCACGTTGAGGTCTGTCATTTTTATCATAGGTACACTTCAACTGTGAGTGACAGAATCTTAAACAAAAATCCAGAAAATCACATTGTATGATTTTTAAGTAATTAATTTGCATTTTATTGCATGACATAAGTATTTGATACATCAGAAAAGCAGAACTTAATATTTGGTACAGAAACCTTTGTTTGCAATTACAGAGATCATACGTTTCCTGTAGTTCTTGACCAGGTTTGCCCACACTGCAGCAGGGATTTTGTCCCACTCCTCCATACAGACCTTCTCCAGATCCTTCAGGTTTCGGGGCTGTCGCTGGGCAATACGGACTTTCAGCTCCCTCCAAAGATTTTCTATTGGGTTCAGGTCTGGAGACTGGCTTGGCCACTCCAGGACCTTGAGATGCTTCTTACGGAGCCACTCCTTAGTTGACCTGGCTGTGTGTTTCGGGTCGTTGTCATGCTGGAAGACCCAGCCACGACCCATCTTCAATGCTCTTACTGAGGGAAGGAGGTTGTTAGCCAAGATTTCGCGATACATGGCCCCATCCATCCTCCCCTCAATACGGTGCAGTCGTCCTGTCCCCTTTGCAGAAAAGCATCCCCAAAGAATGATGTTTCCACCTCCATGCTTCACGGTTGGGATGGTGTTCTTGGGGTTGTACTCATCCTTCTTCTTCCTCCAAACACGGCGTGGAGTTTAGACCAAAAAGCTCTATTTCTGTCTCATCAGACCACATGACCTTCTTCCATTCCTCCTCTGGATCATCCAGATGGTCATTGGCAAACTTCAGACGGGCCTGGACATGTGCTGGCTTGAGCAGGGGGTCCTTGCGTGCGCTCAGGATTTTAATCCATGGCGGCGTAGTGTGTTACTAATGGATTTCTTTGAGACTGTGGTCCCAGCTTTCTTCAGGTGACTGACCAGGTCCTGCCGTGCAGTTCTGGGCTGATCCCTCACCTTCTTCATGATCATTGATGCCCCACAAAGTGAGATTTTGCATGGAGCCCCAGACCGAGGGTGATTGACCGTCATCTTGAACTTCTTCCATTTTCTAATAATTGTGCCAACAGTTGTTGCCTTCTCACCAAGCTGCTTGCCTATTGTCCTGTAGCCCATCCCAGCCTTGTGCAGGTCTACAATTTTATCCCTGATGTCCTTAAACAGCTCTCTGGTCTTGGTCATTGTGGAGAGGCTGGAGTCTGTTTGATTGAGGTTGTGGACAGGTGTCTTTTCTACAGGTAACGAGTTCAAACAGGTGCAGTTAATACAGGTAATGAGTGGAGAACAGGAGGGATTCTTAAAGAAAAATTAACAGGTCTGTGAGAGCTGGAATTCTTACTGGTTGGTAGGTGATCAAATACTTATGTCATGCAATAAAATGCAAATTAATTACTTAAAAATGTGATTTTCTGGATTTTTGTTTTAGATTCCGTCTCTCACAGTTGAAGTGTACCTATGATTAAAAATTACAGACCTCTACATGCTTTGTAAGTAGGAAAACCTGCAAAATCGGCAGTGTTTCAAATACTTGTTCTCCCCACTGTATATATATATATAATGTCCTTCAGTGGTAAGCTCATTATAAAGCCAGATAAACATGTTCTTTGATTTGGTAAAACAGATGGATAAAAACATCAAAGCAAGCATCCTTTGATGAATTCTGTACATTGATCTTCAATACATTGATACACTCCAAATCTAGTGCACTACTTTTGTACCAGAACCGATAGTCCACTGGGCACAGACGTCAACTCTAAGTCTACTTTTGATTTACATTTGGTTGAGGTGTCAACTAACTTGAATTCAACGTGAAATCAACAAAACATTTCACCATGTCAGTGGATTTAGGTTAAAAGTTGGGTCCAATCAAATTCAACTCGAATCAGTTTTCCACGCTGATTCAATGTAATCAAGTGTCATTTTGTTGTTGTTGAAATGACATGGTAACAACGTTGATTAAACCCGTTTTTGCCCAGTCGGAGGGCTCTGGTTAAATGCAGTGCACTAAATAGGCAATAGGGTGCCATTTGGGTCTCAGTCTAGAATTGATGACTCTTCTCTCTTTGATGCCTCTGTCAGTAGTTTGACTTGTCTCTAGAGGAAAACAGGCAATCAGGAGTCAAAGTCACTGTCGAGCAATCCTCCACTACAGAAAATGAATCAGTTACTTAATCTAGCCATGATGGAAACCACCTGGTCCGACTCAGACCATTTAGATTCAGACACTTTTTATCTCATCTCTTTTCTCCCGGAACGGAGAACAGTATCGCTGTTACGTTAGTTAGTGCCTTTTGCAGTCTGCCTGCGCCCCTGCGCGCGCACACACACACACAGACACATACACACAGGCACGCACAACACACACACCCTGCGTTGTTTCTCCTGGCCCTGCCTTCCGTGCCGTGAATCTGTTCCTCTCCTCTCCTCAGGCTAATTAAGGGAACAGTCCTTCACTCTCTCCCCCCCCTCCCCTCAGGCTAATTAGGGGAGCAGAGTCCTTCACTCTCTCCCCCCTCCCCCTCTCCTCAGGCAAATTAGGGGAGCAGAGTC